>NC_061510.1:231488216-231540488 GCF_022539505.1 Lolium rigidum | reverse complement strand
CCACATCCTCCATGGCCGTCTCCATCGCCGGCGCTGCTCGTTCCTCCCTCCCACACAGCCGCACCAACACCATGGCCGCCGCCCTGCTCTCCTTGGGAGGTGCCTCTCCTTCCTGCTTCGCCGAACTCAGGTTCCACTCGATGGGATCCAATCCATCTCCTCTGGTTCGAGTTCGTGGTGGAGAAGATACGGGTGGGGGATTTTTCATCGGAGATGTGTGGAGAGGTTATTGGACCACAAGTACAAGAACTTGCACTCTATGTGCAATTTCATACAAAATCTTGCAAAGTGTGTTCCACTCATATAAGAACTTGTCCTGGACGTGCACAACTCATACAATTCAATGTGGTGGCGACACGTGACAGTTTCCAGGCGGGAGAGGAGGGTTTTCATTGCAGCGTTGAAAAAAATAGAATAATTGCGAATAGGTCCTCGCCCCAACTAACGACCCAACTAACGCCCTGACCCTCCAGACCTATCGCAAGTTCTTGTACTCTTGAAGCTCCGAAAATACAACTCTACATATATGTGGGTGTCCCGGGCTTATCTTGGACGTCCAGTTAGACTTTAAGATTCGTGTAAGCTGTGTTGTAAATTACAATAAACACCCTGAATAGTCCTTCCTTTTAATAGGCAAGTCCTTCCTTTTTTGTAGAACAATGCTCATGTATCCAGATTGTTTACCTTAATAAAAGGAATATGCATCCAGAATTCCAGATTGTTTACCTTAGTAAAAGGAACATATATCCAGACAGTGTGCCTTAGACAAAAGGAAAATGGATCTGGAGCAGACACACAAAAAACATGTTTCCAGATTATGTACCTGAATCCCCATGTTTCATGAACGAGAACCAACTCGAGATCTCAGGGAAGATTTCTAAACATGAATATGGAGCAAATCGAGATGGGAGAAAAATGAAACAAATCTGGATGGGGAAAGGAAGGAAATCGGATCCGGGAAAACAAATGGAAGGGGAAATCTTCTAGGCCGTCGCCTCACTCCCCGTCGCCGGCAAAGGCCACTCTTCCAGTTTTCGAATATCTTGGCCCGCCTGTTACTGTAGGCGACGACGAAGCGGAGGCAGTCAACCGGGGGCTGGATGCGTCTCCTTTTCATGGAGGTTGGTGTTGAGACAAGATAACAGAGAGAGGTGCGAGGGTGGGCAGAAACAAAATGTACCTGTACATCTTCGTTGCCTAGGTAGTATCAAAGTGTGCATGTGCAGGGTGGAAGGTGTCAAATGCACAGCACAAATCACAAACAGAGAATGGACGTTGCAGATAAGCCCGGGACCCCAACAACTATGTAGAATCGCTGCGTCGCTCGGGCTCCGCAGGCTCTGCGCGTACCCGCCGCCGTAGGTGTCCAGCGGGACGGGGGACGACAGCCGCTTCTTGGTGCTCCCGGTCGCAGGGTTGTACGCGGTCTGCGGCCGGTCGCGCTCCAGGGTCGCGGGGCGCTGCCGCGGCGCACTCTGGGAGCGGATGCGCGCCTTGGCCGACTCCGTGGCCGCCATGTAGTTCGGCACTGCCGAGCCGGAGGACGCGTGGCGCTGGGAGTGGAGGCTCGGGGTGTAGCTGCCCCCGCCGGCGCCGCCGCGCTCCACGCGCGAGCTCGCGGAGCGGACCTGGATCGACGGGCGCGCCTTCCCCGGTGACGGCGTCCCCGTGGAGTGGTGGTGGTGCTGCGCCCGGTGCATCAGCGAGCCGCTCCCGTGCTGCGACGGCAACGCCTGACGCCGAGACGTGGAGTAGGAGAAGGGGCGGCGGTGTCGATCTTCAGCGTCTTGACCTGGTCGCGGTGGTCCGTGGACGCGCGTCATGGCGTGGCGGCGGTGGCCGCGGTTCGGGAGCTGCTCCTATTGGTGTCGAAGGATGCCTGTGACGCCATCCACCTCTCCGCCCAGCGCGGCTGCCCGTCGACGTCCATCTCTTCCTCCGCGGACGGGGCAGGGTTCCTCCAAATCTTGTGAATGAAAACACGGCAGCAACCAATCAGTAAGATCGAACATACTGTAATCTCGACACTGCAAATGCAATCACCAAACGCATTATTACTTGATGGGAGAAGGCGTAGGAGAGCGCTCTCTCACGCTTGAGAGCGGCGTCTTTCCTGGTCTGCAGCATGGCCTGGATCTCCTCAATCGTTCGCGGCCGATCATCCCAGTCGTCAGCGGCGAAGCTGCTGCTCCTGCAAACCAACCCAATCCATCACCATCAATCAAACATTTACGGAAACACTAGATTGGTAGTACTTGAGATGCGATGTTGGTTGGTTGAGTTGCAGACGGAGATGGACCACGGAGCGTCGCTTGGCGTATTCGTGGGTGTATTTGGAGCCCCAGAAGGTGGATGTGTCGACGTTGTATGAGGACTTGCTGCTGCCGCAGGCGGTGGCGCCGGCGGCGGAGAGGGAGTCCTGCGAGAGGCGCATCCGCTGGTCGCGCACCCGCGCCTGGACGCGCAGCGCAGCGTCATGCTGGCCTGCTTCCGCACGTTGTGGCCGCGCACCAGCGCCTGCAGCTTCACCAGCCCCTTGAAAGCATGCAGCGCGCGCTTCGCCTGCGGTCGAAAGAAAACACACAACCACCCATTAGCGTCAAACCTCTGTGGCAAGTGCGGCGTGGCCATTGCTGGTGTCCTACGTACCAGGTAGCCTCGGAAGGCGGTCTGCACGAAGACGGCGGCGTAGTGTTCGCGCACGAAGCTGGATGAAGGGCGGGTGAGGCGGACCACCTCGGCGGCCGCCTGCGCCGTGGCCACGGCGGCTTCGGCCGTGGCCGCAGTCGCCACGTCGAGCGCGATGGCGTGGCACTGCTCATCCGTCACCGAAGGGCCCGGCGCGGACCTCGCCAGCGCAGATTGCTGCTGCTGCTGCTCCGGCGCCGGAGGAGCCACCGGCGAAGGGGACGGGGACGAGGACCTCCTGAACAGCCATCTCCTCCGCTCCATCTTGTTATGCGCAGCGTAAATGCCCACGATACAAAGAAAACGTCATCAATCTGTCCCCTCAAATCTCGAATTCAATAAGGACTCCTCTGCAAAAACGCTTTGACGGTGGACCAGGAACGCGTGGCAGCTCCAGACACCACTTGTACCAACGGTGCACATCCAGGACAATTTCTTGTACCACCTAAACACGTTTTGCAAGATTTTGTATGAAAATGCATATAGAGTTGTGGTGCAATTACCTCATGTGTGGATGAGGAACTGGGATAGGGATGGAGTGGACCAGACGAGAGGATTGGTGGCACGTGCGGTGTGGTCCCTACTAAAAAGCTGTTGCACCAATCTCAAAAAAAAAAAGCTGTTGCACCGCGTGATATTGATCGGACGCTCGCGACGAGTGAGCACCGCCTAAGACAAAAATGAGCTGGCAGTAATTAGATTTTGGGTGTTCAGAATTCTTCTTTTGTTTTCCCCACAACCACCGATCTAGCTATAAAAAAAAACAAGCTTTTATGTTTACCTTTTCTTTCTAGCTATGAAAGCACGGAATAACTATGGGTCTCTTTTGGTGATTGACACATAATTTTCTGTTGGCTATTCTTATACTTTGGACCGATTTCGTTTCATCTCCCTTGGGTCAATACGTTGAGATCCTAATGTAGAGACAAGGTGATCATCCAACCAAGCTGCTTCTGCGAGATGATTACGTTTGATTTTTATAGGCCTCTTACTTCTTGCTGGCAGAATTGTTTGTAAGGTAAGAGCTGATATTCTACTTCAGATCTTGATCTTGCGTGGTTGCATCCATGATGTTAGTAATATACTAGTGGTTGGGGCGCCCCTTGGGGCGCCTCCTCACCGGTGATGTGCGGATAAATATCATCCCTATCTAATACTTACTGATGTAAGATGGTGTATTTAATGTTTGCTTTAGCACATGGAAAAGGATATCAATATGCATGTTAGTCAACTTTTGATCTGATATGCTTGCACACAAAATTCCCAATATATATCAGTTCTATGTATAATGAAATACCAAACTGTGACTTAGTGGTTTGCATAGACCAAGATTATTGCATGAAAGAAATTCCTATGGAATGGTGGATCAAATCTGAACTAAGTGCCACACGTACTTTACATGTTTACATAGACAAAAGATGCACACATGAAGAGGAGCAACCTGAACACAGAACTACGCTGGGCTTGCAAATGATCACCGTGATACCAAAATGATATTGACATGCCATACGTCAGGAAACTATGTAAGCTTTCGTATATTCTTTACCACACCAGCCTAGAATCCCAGCCGAGCAGCAATTTCATTGTGTAGGATACCTACAACAGAAATCAGAGAGAAATGAAATCTGTACATCCCAGTAAAGATATATGCATGTTCTTCAACAATCAAAAAAATATGCATGCGCATACAGTTGGGCATCTGAACTCTTCTACATTAAATATTTAACAAAGAACAACATAAACGGTAGTTTAACTTTTAATAGATCTGGCTACAAAAACTTTTGGGTATAAAAAGAGGAGAGTTACGTGTGACCAAAGGCAATACTCATTATGTACAGAAAGAGCACACTGCTGCTGTGCATAAATCATACGTAGAGCAAGAAAAGAAGATTCCCAGTGTAATCCATACAAGAAATTTGCACTCAGATAAGGAGAATCCAAATTTCTTTCATTTTGGGGGAATCAAGAGATAAGCATAGGTGTACAAGTGGAATGCTTCTTTATCCACAATTAGATAATTGGCAGGTGAAAAATAGGTGAGAAAACCAATCAATAGATAGCCATAGGGCTCCTATATTGCTTCCTCAAAACATCAAAACGATGTCCTTCCTTTAATGCACAAATATACCAAAATTGTAGAAGTTAACGAAAAATAATAAAGGTCACCATAAAGTGAAAAACACACATAATTTTGCTCATCCACTAACTATAATGTTATATCTAGTACCATCAGTGAACCATTTTGTCGATAGTTCTCTCTGAACATATTTGGGATACCCCCTTGAAGATCTACCACTTTCTTATTTGATGTAGTTACCCTTAATTGCAATTTGCAATTATTCTAAACGTGATTGCATGTCTGCAACCATAATCCGTATAATAAACTACTGAACAAAATGGCATATGGAAACAAACACAGGTTCAACAGCAAAAAAGGAAGCATAATAACCATTGTGTTGAAGTTTCTCAGATTAAACAATGATAGTATTATCTGTCCTGGGAAGAGTGTATGAGATAACATATTTTGTCAAACTAAAATCGTAAAAACTGGAACACTTGGCAATGAGTTGCTTCTTTGCAAATAAGGAGGCAACCATGGGATCAATACAAATCAGCAGCTAAATTTGGATGACTTATAAATATACACAATATCCAATCCACAATATTATGTTGATCAAAAGGATTTGAAGGAAAAGTTCATGCGCATTGATCAACAGCCCAGTAGTGCGTTCCTAACCAGACCAACTGAAACAAACAAGATGGTCGCAACCTCCAAAATTTTTGTTAGCTATATCCTATCAAAACCAGTGCAAAACAAAGTAAGCTTGACCAAGCGGAGGACAGGAAGAGGAGAAAGGGATGTATTCAGAGTAAAGGTTCCCAGCAGGAAACAATATATCCGAGAATTAAAACATCCAATCAGGCTAACCTATTGAAAAATTGGAATAAAGGTATACCCAATCATTAAAAATGAAATGGTATTGTCAGATAAACATTTAAGCCAACATGAGATGTCCAAGTGGATTACAAGAGACTGCAGTACCACGAGCATCTATTTTATCATAGTTCGTTCACAGAAGGATATACTTGCTGCTAGCCTAATTTCTAAACATATTGTACAAGGCTGCAGACAACCTTATTTTGATGATCGACGAGCATGAAAATGTCCATGTAGGATCGGAAAATATATTATTTAACAAAACAACACATTTTTGCTAAGAAACTTAGCCCTTCAGAAATAAAAAAAAATATGATGAGAAACGCATCCTACAGTTTGCCTTTTATAACAGGAACATCATACAACAGAAAACAGGGCCATTACAAGAGCCCATAGGAACAATAAACACAAAGGAGATGCACAATGAGGACTAAGTGTACATTTCGTGCTCGTAAGCTTGTGACTTGCCTCATAGTTTGTGTCTTTGCTCGTGCACGCACACAACACAGGGATGTGTTCCTCCTGTCAATGACAACCCCCAATGCATCCTCCAATACCCTGCTCAATTCATGCTGAACACCGACAACAGCAACCTCTGCATACCGTGGATGTGAAACCAGAGCAGACCCAACCTCTGTTGTGCCAATTATATGGGCAAGATAACTCAGCTGTAGCATAAAAAATTCAACTGCGACATACTGACCTAAAGCTCTAGCAAACAGAAACAAACATGATGCACCTCATGAACAAAGACAAGCAGAAGGACCGACTCATATGGCATAGGGAGCTGGAGGGGATTCAGGAAAATAAATATACTTTGGGTAAGATTTTGTTGAAACATAGCCTCCACTGCATTAGTATTCCGATCCATAAGAGGTAGATGATCTGTGGGACCGGAACCACCACGGTTGTTTAGGTGCCACGCTCGCAATCGTTACATTGAGGAAGTCTGTAGCCTGCATAGAAACGAATCAACACACCTAAGCGACCACGTTAACCTCCTGTCATGCAGCTATACCATTTCATGCCTACAAGCGAAATATACCAATTGTCTTCAGGCGATATGGACGCGGACCCCACAAGAAATACGTAATTATTAGTACACAAAGAGAGAGCGCCAAGTTCTGAATCACGCCCTTAGATATTAAAAGGAATGCACTTACTTGAGATTCTTAAATAAAATCCGGTTAGCACTCGGGAGGGGAGTTGTCAATTTGAGCCAGCCAGCACACATGTGAGCCGAAAAATGAGGTCATAGCCTTAGTCCATTCGCGTCACTAAACCCACCTGCAACAACATCAAAAACAATCAGAAACGTTGTGATGGCCAGATCCCAATCTAATGAATGCAAGCAGCTATTCTTCAAAAAAATTGAGGCGAGAATTATTGTAAGGGAAGGAAAAAAAAATACAGGCCCTACATACTACAGATTCCTCCCCCACGTTGATGCTCGTACCGATGCTCGTGTTTCCCATGGTGTCCTTTGTCCCCGTGTCCAGTACTGCAATGGACCTGCCAAATGATGTTCGCAGACCTGCATTTCCATCGTTATGCTTCTGTAAATGCACAATAAAAATGTATAATACTACCTATGACATGATATTCTTTTATTCAGATAGACACCCCTCACATGTGTTACTTTGTTCAGATGTTCTATAGTCCCATTCAACCAGATAAGACAAATCGAACACCCAGATGAGCAAAGCATAATGAGGTTGCAGTGAAATACTTTTTGCATACCTGTAGACCGCAGATACAAATTAAATATAGAAACAGTGACATAAATATATAATTACTTGGAAGCTGCAAATATCCAAAACATAATGACATCATGAAGAGAAATAAACTATACTTTATTTAAGAATCTAATCTATCATCTGCAACATTGTAGTGTTAGCTAAAATTAAAAATTCAGCAATACATAGAGTTTTATCTTTAGGCTTTACTACTATGAAAAAAGATAATTATGCAAACATGGGTTCTCACATGGGTTCTCAAGACGGTAATTCTGACTTCTGAAGCAAGACAGGATGCAAAGTTTCCAAGATAATTTCTCAAGTGTGGGATGAAAGCTCACCTAGATGTTTAACATCTCGCAAACTGAATGCATAATTTTTCATACCCACTGCCTGAATGACATAATATAAAGAAATTATATCATAATTAGGCCATACAGGAAGTTAAACAGGCAAATGTGCAGCAATAATTTGCAAAAACAAAGTCACCTCTAAAGTTTCTTCGTATCCACATATTCACGAACCAACTACACATTAGAGAATGTAGTTGGTGTTAAAGAAAACTGGCAATTTCTTCAATAGCTGGGTGCGGGAAAATATTACAGACAATTGCTTGCACATGTCGCCTTTCGTGTGCTCCATATGCCCAGCTGAAGTTTTTAGAAATGTTCTTCAAGGCCACCTTGTTATCAAATAAACCCAAAAGCATACAAAAGTAAAGAAGCATAAGACAAGAACGTGAATAAGTTGAAAACTTCATATAAATAGATGCTATTTAATTAAGTAACCCATGAATAATCATACCAATAGGAGATAAAGAAAATGCAAAAGTAAAAAAAAAATGGTTATGTTACTGCCATCTGCCTTCTGAAGTGTTCATGCCCTTTAAACATAATAGTATCCTTGTTCCACACAGCAATGAATCAACAGGACGAGAAAATCACAAACTATCGGCGTGGGGTCATACATATGTATTAAGATGATTATCCCTAAGATATGCTGATGAATGACATATGTGCTTCTGGTGAATGCAATCATGGTTTGCAACCAGGGCCGGGCCGTCAAAATTCCGGGCCCTGTGCGAGATCATAAAATAGTCCCTATATTACTAAAATAGGCCCTGTACATTTAGTGTGTAATTTATGCTTACACATGTATTGATTTTTAAAATTCCGATGATGAGCACAAAATATCCACGTTTCATCAGGATCTAAAAAATACATGTACCAACAGGATGGAAAAACAAAATTATAATTATAATGATTGTTTACATTTGGTTGGCTGAGCGAAATGTGATATTTTTTTTATAGGAATAGCAAACGTGTTGATTGAGCTTTTCTTTAGATTATAGCTAGAGGAACATAGATTTAGCTGAGCCATTTTTTTAGGGGAGTAGATTGGGCTGAGCTAGAACATGCGTACGCCACACACACGGTTTGGTGGGCCATTCCATTTGTGCGGTTAGCATAGACGATTTCGATCTTCTCCTACCTACCACATCCCCTACCCTTTAACCTGAACGGAAAGCTTCAAGCAACCTATCCATGGCGCTATTCCGCTCGGCTGCCGGAGGTTAGATAAGGACAGGGGTGTCCTGGTCGGTCGCGGGAGGGGCCCCCAAAATTTGGGGCCCTGTGCGGCCGCACCAGCCGCAAATTGCAACTTGATCCATCAATCGATGACAATAGAGAAAAGGGAAAAAAAATACAACAAGAAAATGAGAATCGCGTACCTTAGTCCAGATTGCTGCCGTGATGGCCTTTGATCTACTGGGGGAGAGAGGCGAGGGGCGGCGCATGACGGCCTTTGGGAGGGCCGACATGGCGACATCGCCCAAGCCTCCAGGGCCGCGCTGGCCGCCATCGCTCCGGCCGTCGAGCCTCCGCGGTTGAGGTGCTACCGCCTGCTTCCACCACGGGTTGACGCCTTAGATGAAGGCGTGGTGGTGGAGGAGACCAGGAACCGGCCGGATCGGGTGAGGAAGAAGATGAGGGCGTGAGGGGGAGCCACCGCCGCTGGGACGGGAGAGATGGGGGAGGTTACCTTTTTTTTCCTCGCTCGCCCAGCCTTTTTTTCGCTCTCTCGATCGCCAGCCTTCACGCGACAAGTGGGTATCGTGGATAGCCCCAGAGGGCTCCCTAGTACCACGCACTTGCTTGTTCTCAATGTCATCACGATTTGCTGCCTAGCATGCTAGACATTGGTTACAGCTGGTGACCGATCGAGAAGATGGGTCAGACAAACGAGAGCTATAACTAGACGATTCATCTATGGTTACAACTTTAACTCAACAGAAGATTTTGCAAGGCATGGACACTCGGTAGAAATAGATGTTTGTTGTAACTAATGGAATACTAGATGATATTCCGTATGCTATGCAGCTGCCCATTAAAATGGCCTTTCGATAGAATAAAACATATCAATAAGCCTTGTTTACGAGCAAAACAGAAATAAATGGTGGCATACATAAAAATAAATTTAAGCACATGATGCCAATGGGGTGTGTTGCCCACATTTAATCAAAGTTCATATCAATTTCATGATTATTTCAATGTACGAACATGATGAACGTGAGGGATAATGTTCTTTATTCTTTTAGCATGAATTTCTAGTGTTGTAAGAAAAACATATGTTCTAGTCATATGATATAAAAATATCTAATTTGGACAGTGGCATTTCTTAGACGTTGGGCCTCATTTTGAGTTCAGCACCAGGGCCTCGAGGTACTGGCCTACTGGGTACAGACTGGGTTGTACAAGGACATGTAACATTCCAACTGAGGGACCTCCTATCTACTAAGAAAACCAATGTTAATAACCTAATATATATATATATTCTACTGCAGTAACAAGCGAGAAAGTAATAAGCTGTGTAGGCTTTGAACATGGTTCCATCTTGTATAAGTTCAGACTTCAGACCTAGTTCCTCCACTGTTCTGGATAGCTACAGGTATACATGCGGTGCAAAATATGGGGTCCAAAAGTAAATAACAATGTATGTGGATGTTGTTAAACTAGTTTAGTTTACCTTGTTAGATTTCAAGCAATCTTGACACATTTTGTTTTGATTGCCAGCCAGCAAATTCGTCATAATTTGAAGAAAGCTGCTTGATAGATCTCCCTCATCAAGTTCTGTTGGTCTGATCTCTGATGGCAGCTGTATTAGACCCTTTGGTTGGATCATGCATCAGAAAGTTGCAAGAAATCATTGTGGAGAATGCCATACTAACTCTCGGTGTAAAAGAAGAGCTCGAAGAATTGCAGGGAACAATAAAACAAATACAGTGCTTCCTTTATGATGCTGAGAAAAGGATGATACATGAGTCAGCAGTTCACAATTGGCTCAGTGAGCTAAGAGATGCTATGTATGATGCTGATGATATCGTTGACTCGGCCAGATTTGAAGGAAGCAAGCTACTAAGAGATCACACACCATCATCTAGAAAATCAACTCCATGTTGGGACATTTCATTTTTATCTTGCTTTCCTGGTATTCAGAGGCGTCATGAAATTGCTGTTAAGATCAGAGACCTCAACAAAAGAATTGAGAAGCTCTCAAAGCACGGAAACAGTTTTTTACATCTCGGTGGAGCACCTTCTGGCCAAGGCTCAATATCCAAACAGAGGTTAAATTCCAAGCTTGTACAACACAACCTTGTGGGAAAGGAGATTATACATTCTAGCAGGAAACTCGTGGAGTTGGTGCTTGCAGACAAGGAACATAAGGCTTATAAACTCGCTGTTGTTGGAACTGGAGGAGTTGGTAAGACAACACTAGCTCAAAAAATATACAATGATCAACAAATAAAAGGAAACTTCAACAAACACGCATGGGTTTGTGTTTCTCAAGAGTGCAATGAAGTTAATCTTCTAAAAGAGATTCTCAGAAATATCGGGGTGCATCAAGAGCAAGGTGAGTCCATAGCAGAGCTCCAGGACAAGATTGCAGAAACAATTGAGGGCAAGAGCTTCTTTCTTGTTCTAGATGATGTGTGGAAATCTAATGTATGGACCGAACTACTAAAGACTCCATTGTGTAGTGCAAATACATCAGTGATTTTGGTAACCACACGAGATATTGGAATTGCAATGAATATCCATGCAGAGCATACCCATCGAGTTAATCTAATGTCAGAAGAGGTGGGATGGGAGCTACTTTGGAAGAGCATGGATATTGTTGCAGAGAAAGAAGTACACAATCTGAGAAGCACTGGGATCGATATTGTTCGTAAATGTGGCTATCTCCCACTTGCCATCAAGGTCATTGCGAGTATTCTGGAAAGGAAGGATCAAACAGAAAATGAGTGGCAAAGTATTTTGAAATCAATTGATGCTTGGTCAAAGAGCAAACTTCCTAATGATGTCGAAGGAGCTTTATATCTGAGCTACAATGAGTTACCATATCATCTGAAGCAGTGCTTCCTTTATTGTGCATTGTATCCTGAAGATGCTATAATTTGCCGTGATGATATTATCAGATTATGGGTTGCTGAGGGCTTTGTAGAGGAGAAACAAGGTCAACTACTAGAAGATACAGCAAAAGAGTACTATTATGAGCTAATCCATAGGAATCTTCTTGAACCAGATCGTCTATATTCAGACCATGAGAGATGCAAAATGCATGACCTCTTAAGGCATCTAGCTTGTTATTTATCAAGAGAAGAATGTTTTGTTGGAGACCCAGAATCATTAAGGGTCATTGGTATGTCAAAAATACGACGCCTTACTGCTATCCCTAAGAAGGATTTATTAGTGTTACCTAGCATGAATAATGTGGAATTTAAGTTGAGGACCTTCCAGACTGATCAGCAGCCATGGAGAGTTGACAATACATTTTTCATGAAATTTCCGTATCTTCGTGTTTTGGATCTGACTGGTTCATCCATACAAACCATTCCAGATTGTGTTGGAAGTTTGATCCATCTACGACTACTTGATCTCGATGGTACAGAAATATCTTGTCTTCCGGAGTCCATAGGTTGCCTCATAAATCTTCAGATATTGAACTTGCAAAGGTGCAAAGCTCTGCATAGCCTTCCTTTGGCAATCATTCAATTGTGCAATTTAAGGCGCCTTGGTCTGAAAAATACACCCATAAATCAGGTTCCAAAAGGTATAAACAGATTAGAATTCCTCAACGATTTGGAAGGATTTCCTCTTAGTGGTGGAGGTGACAATGGTAAAACACAAGATGGATGGAAGTTGGAAGAGTTGGCACATCTCTCACAACTAAGGCGTCTTGATATGATTAAATTGGAAAGGGCTACTCCTTACAGTACAGATTCATTGCTGACAGAGAAAAAACATCTCAAAGTTTTGAATATGATCTGCACTGAAGGTACAGAGGAACCATATTCAGAAGAAGATGTTAGCAACATTGAGAAGATCTTTGAGCAGCTAATCCCTCCACACAACCTGGAAGATCTACGTATTGGTGGATTCTTTGGCCGGAGGTATCCCACATGGCTTGGTACCACCCACCTGCCTTCAGTTATATTCTTACAACTCATAGATTGCAGTTCATGTGTGCATCTTCCACCAATCGGGCAGCTGCCCAACCTGAAATATCTGAGAATTGATGGAGCAACAGCAGTCACCAAGATTGGACCCGAATTCGTGGGCTGGAGGGGGGCTAATCGCAGATCCACGGATGCGGTTGTTGCTTTCCCCAAGCTCGAAAGGTTGGTCTTATGTAATATGCCCAATTGGGAGGAGTGGTCCTTTGTTGAAGAGGGAGATGCAGAGGCAGCGGAAGGGGGAGAGGATGGATCTGCTGAGATACAAAAGGGGGAAGTCCCGTCTCGAGGGATGCAGCTGCTGCCACGCTTGAAGACGTTGGGACTTTGGGGCTGCCCCAAGCTGGGATCTCTCCCACGACAGCTAGGGCAGGAGGCCACCAGCTTGAGAGTGATCAATATAAGAGGAGCAAGCTCCTTGAAGGTGGTGGAGGATCTCCCGTTCCTCTCTGAGGCGCTTGCAATCGTGGGGTGTGAGAGCCTGGAGAGGGTCTCGAACCTTCCTCAGGTGGGGAATCTCCGTGTAACTCGTTGTCCAGACTTACGGTGCGTTGAGGGGTTAGGCAGTTTGCAGCAGTTGTGGCTGGATGTGGATATGCAGGACATATCTAAGCTGTGGGTGCCGGGGATTCAAGAGCAGCACCGGAAACTTCACGGTGAAGACGTGGATGTATACACGTGGCCTAGAAACTGAGAAAACACCAGGTATGAACACTAGCCTATAATTATTCGTTTTTTTTAATCTCAGTTATCTGCTCTGATCTTGTCTGATGGTGCATCCAATGCTATGCTCGACTACAAGCAACATTTTTTTATCTAGCCCGTCCGGATTGCATTACTAGCATTTGATGACACTGTTTAGGTTGAACAGAGAACTATACAACGTTTCTACGCAGTTGGTCTTTCGCTCTTAAACTAGCAATATACAGGGAACCATGAAACACCGGCTATTACATGCTGCACTCATGGGCTAATAGATATCCATACTGCACTTATGTGCTTCTGTACATATCCCAAAATATCTTGAGTATATTGCCCATTTAGATGGCAGCCGTTGAAGGAGTAAACTTTAGTAGCTTCATATTTTTACTCAGCTAGTTGCCACTCTGTTCCACCCTTGAACTAACCAAACCCCACACTGTTGTTCAGCTTGTCTTAATTATCCTCTCAGGAGTTCATAACATTTGCACCTAAACTTGTTCTACTTGTACACACAACTAGGTGCTCCCATAAACAGAGACTACTTGATGAGTGCTAAACTAAAATTCTTTGGCGATATGCTCATGCTGGATGTCTGAGCACCGTAGCACCCTGTTTTGAGCTTTTGTATGCCCACTTGAAATTCTGAACGCACACAGTAGAGAGGTGGGCTGACAGGGAAACACTGTCCACCGTATACTAGATTGAAAGGTGGCATACTTCCATCCTTCATGGTATCTTTTTTACAAATGGATAAATCTCAGTTATGTTTAATTTGCACTGTTTATCGAGTGTACTTTTGGCCTTTTACCTTTTTTTTTTAATGTAGTCTATAACCTGGATATTCTATTTGCATATGATTTGATCATAGCTTAAATTTCTTGATATACATGACTACGCTTATTTTGTGTGCTTATTCTTTTGTAGGTACTTGATTCCAAGAGCTCGTGAAACTATGATTTGTCCACTGATCCATGGGTGCATGTTTTCTGGGTGGAAAAAAAAACATAAAAAGATAAAAAAAAGGAAAATGAAAAAAAAATGAAAACGAAATTTCCAAAAAAATGAGAAAAGGGGAAAAATATAAAAAAATATTTTATTTAGTTTGTAATGCTTTGTTACGTTTTGTAATGACATGTATGGACTTGTATCCAGACTCTTCATTATTTTCCTCTTTGGTAGCTAGGGTAGATAGGTAACTCCGCCTATGTTATGATAAGTGTTATACTTATGTTGCATAGCCGGTTCCAAGCCTGGAGAAAGGAGGAGGGTACTATCTATCAAGGCGTGACGGTGCACCCCGCAAAGTGGTGCACCGTTTTGAAAGATTACAAGAGTGCGCTAACGAAACACGAGTGGAAGCAAGGTTTGGTTGCTCGATCTTAAATTTGACACCTTGTTTGCTTATTATTTGTCTCTATTGAGTGTAAAATCCGTGGCAGAGATTTGGTGCACATGGGGTACCAGTGATCCCGTTCTTTTGAAAATAAAAAATTATATTTTTTAGTTTCATTTTTTTTGAAAATATCCGCATATAGACAATAATGTATTTCACAAGCGTGTAAAATATCAACTTCAAATACTTTATATTCTAAGCTACTAAAAAATATCAGCTTTAAGTAGTAATTTTCAAATCTCCAAAACATATCAGATTTTATTATTTTTGTCTAGCACAAAATTAAAAGAATTTCGGGTTGAGATTTTGCATGGTTGTGAGATGTATCACTGAAAATCCCCAAAAATATTTTCAGATTTTTAATGAAATGTAAAAATACCTTGTAATGTTTTAAAAATAGCGAGAGAGCACTTAAGCTCGGGAGCCAAAAACACTTTCAGATAAAATCTGCACGTTCATAACTCTTAAGCTTTTCATCTCTGAGTTATTGAGTGAGATGCAATACACACTTTGTTACATCTGTAACTCGAGTTAATCTGACGCATTTTGTTGGTGTTCCAACACTCTGTGTCCAAAAAAGACAACTGGGAGCAGAAGTTTCTCGATGCATATATATCTGGTCTTCTACCCTTTCAACACTTGTGCCTGCTATTTGCAAATGCATGAGCTGACAACAACTGCATCTACCGGAACATGCTGCCAAGGATGTTGCGGCGATGGTCCAGCCCCTCATTTGTCAAACTCTCAATGCCTCAAGACGTTACCACGCCTCGCACCAAGTCAGTCCGTTGCCCCGTCTTCTTCTTCCAGGTGAGAACCATGAGGACCGAACATAGTTCTTCAGAGTTCAGAATTAAAAAAGGGTATTGGAAGTAGGATGTCTGAAACTGAGAGAAATTTTCTTCTATCTCTGGAAAAGAATATACATGAGCTTTGCCCCTTTTGGCCTCGCTCTGTTGTTTCGGGGAGGTAATCCCCGTCGGGAGCTGAAATCCCAGCGCAAACCCTGCCAATCTCGTCCATTCGACGAGGAAAAATAAAACCGCCTCTGCAACCTGGAAAGAATCCCCCGAGAGAAAGGGATGAGAGATCGCGCTGTGACCTAGGCGAGCTGGGCGGCAAACTAGCGGGAGGGCAGCAACAGCTGCTCAGCGGCAACGAGAGAGCAAAAGTTTCTTCTCGATGCATATATTTGGTCTTTCGCCCTTTCAACACTTTGTCGGTGCGATTTGCAAGTGCCTGAAGGACATAGCTGACAACAGTTGCATTGCATCTACGGGAACACGCCCCCGAGGAATTAACCAAGGCGTTCGAGGATGTTGCGCCGTTGTTTCGTTGGTGCGGCCGCCCTCTTCCAGTTGAGAACCATCAGGACTAAAAGCAGTGTGCAGTCAAACATTTTAGAGTTCAGATTTTAAACAACCACTCTGAAATTGACAACCAATTTTCTGTCTTGAAAATAATTCACAGGAGCTCTGCCCCTTTCATCTAGTAAGAGAAGGTGAAAACAAAGTTACCGTTTATTTATTTTTTAGTCACAGTTTCGTTGGTCGATGCATGCAATGTGCAAGATACTATCCCCCAGTGATTCGTCCTGACGAGTAATTGGCTGATTAACTTGCGTGTTGAGAAATGAGAACAGTTGCGGTCAAGCCATGCCATGGGAAGTTAGCACAGCCCAGCAATATCCCCTTATAATAGATTGGCTTCAATGTTTTATGCTAGTACTCTAGGCCACAACAATGCCATTCGGTACACTGTAACGACTGAGACTTGGGATGAACAGCAAGCGGGCCCAATCACCGTCACCGTGTTGCTGATTAATTTTTTTTTCCGCATTCCCGCACGAGACTTCCAGCGAGCTCCTGCCCCGCTGACCAACGAATCGGAATTGCCTTCTCCCCCCTCTCTATACCACGGCATGGAATCACCAAATCGCTCCTCAAACACAAACCCCGGCTATACAGAGGAGCAGGAGTAGAAGCTTCGGTCTTGGCGTCCATGGTGGGTGGTGCCGCGGTAACAGGTGGGGGTGCAGTGGAACGACGACCGGATGGACCGCGCGCCGCAGATGTGGCAGGCCAGCAAGGCTCTGCTCGCAACCGCCGTGCCCCCGCTGGGTGACGTCGTGCCGACTTGATCGCGAGCTTCCACCGGGAGGGCGGGAGGCATGTATCAGCTCCACTCTCTGCTTTCTTCCTAGAGGCAATCCACACCCTCGCCCACCATGGATCTGATTAGTTCCCCTTTCTAATCCTCTTTCCATTTTGCTACTGCTATTTGTTTGTGAAATAAAATGGTGTTTACTTGTCGGACTCCTGCAATACACGAACAAAACTGCAGCCATGGTTCTGGTACTGATTTGAGGGGCATTTCTCTGCTTTCAGGATGATTTTAAGATTGTTTGACGCGATTTTGTGCAAGTCGCGGGCAATATATTATTGCCTGGCAAATTGGCAAGGAAAGAAAATAGTTGAGGTTCACGTACAAGTGCAGATCGATTCATGTGCTAGTGTGTGGATAACATGCAAGCGAAACTAGTATTGAACAAGTTGATACATGAAGCTAGTAAATTAGCAATTGATCGATCTATCCAGCTTCATGGGCACGTACACGTATACGAGCCAAAATACTACGGCCTACTTACGGTCCGGCCGGCCGGCCGCGTGCGCGCGTGCTGCCTACGTACGGGATTTGTTAGCCGCAGCTAACAGAGTGGAGGCGATAAGCATCGCAGCTGGAGCTAACTCGCGGTTGATGAGATAAAGCATATCTGCACCTAAACCAGTTCCGCAAGATACGGCAATACATCGCAGTCCATCGCAATCCATTCAGCAGCGACTTCTTATAAAAGGAGACCGGTGGTAGGACGCAGAGAGAAGGAGGGTAGAAGCACCTGAACACTCACGCACAACTCCCAGCAGCCGGAGGGCAGGATGCAGAGCTCAAGCACCTGAAGACTCACGCACAGCTCTCGGCTTGGAGGAAGAAAGGGAAATCATCTCTGGTTCACCCACACGTATACATAAACCACGACTTAACCGATCTACCAAGCCATCAGCTCATACAATACCCATATAAATCCCACACACGCCCACAACAGCCAAGATCGATCAGGAGAAGGCCATGGAGGCTAAGTCGGCGATCTCGGATGGTGAGAAACATGGTTAATCTCTCTCTCTCTTATTTTGCACTACATGCACACATGCATCTCGCACGGACGCTTCGAGGTGGTGCTCAACCTGCCGGGAAGACGCGGTGTCAGGGCCGCCGGCGTGCAGCCCGGCATCATCTCCAACTCCGCGAATGGTGTTCAAGGCGACGGTGTCCTGGTGGCGGGGCTGCCGGCGCGCACCGCGGCGCCATCTTCACCACCCGTGAAGAGCGGCGACGACGTCCATGCCGGGGTTGCAGGCGCGCAGAGCGGCGCCATCCCCATGGCGCCGCAAGCAGCGACGATGCCATCCTCGATGCGGCTGCCGGCAGGCAGCACGACGCCATCTCCACCACCGCGGGCGCGACGACGAAGACCTTGACGGGGCTGCCGGCGTGCACCGCGGCGCCATCTCCGTTGCACCAGCGAGGTGCGACGACGACCTTGACGGGGCTGCCGGCGTGCACCGCGGCGCCATCTCCGTGGCACCAGCGAGGTGCGACGATGACGGCATCCGCGAGGAGGCTGCCGGGCGTGCGGCGTGGCGCCATCACCACCACCACAAGCCGCGACGATGACGTCCCCGAGGAGGCTGTCGGCGTGCAGCGCGACGCCATCTCCATCACCCATGAGGCGCGGCGATGACGTCCATGCCGGGGCTGCCGGTGCGCAGAGCGGGGCCATCTCCACTACCCGTGAGGCGCGGCGACGACGTCCGCGACAAGGCTGCCGGCGTGTAGCATGGCGCCATCGACACCACACCCGGGAGGCGCGACGACGACGTCCGCGATGAGGCTGCCGGCGCGTAGCATGGCGCCATCAACACCACGCGCGCGAGGCGCGACGACGACGTCCGCGACGAGGCTGCCGGCGGGTAGCGCGGCGCCATCAACTCCATGGCACACGCGAGGCGCGACGACGACGTCCGCGGCGAGGCTGCCGGCGCGCAGCATGGCGCCATCATCAACACACCCACAAGCCGCGATGACGACGTTCGCGAGGAGGCTGCCGGCGTGCAGCACGACGCCATCAACACACCCACAAGCCGCGACGACGATGTCCGCGAGGAGGCTGCCGGCGTGCAGCGCGGCACCATCAACACACCCACGAGCCGCGACGACAGCGTCCGTGACGAGGCTGCCGGCGTGCAGCGCGGCGCCATCAACACCACCACAAGCCGCGACGACGATGTCCGCGAGGGGGCGCCCGCGTGCAGCGCGGCACCATCTCCACGGCGCCCACGTGGCGCGACGACACCGACCTTGACGAGGCTGCTGGCGTGTAGCGCGGCGCCATCTCCATGGCACCCGCGAGGCGCGACGATGACGACCTTGACGAGGCTGCCGGCATGCAGCGCGGCGCCATCAACACCACATCCGTGAAGCGCGGCGACGACGTCCGTGCCGAGGCTGCCGGCGTGCAGCGCGACGCCATCTTCAGCTCTACACCATGCCACCGACGACGACGTCAGGGTTGCTGGCGTATAGCCCGACGCCATCCACCATGACGAGGACGACATCCGTGAGGAGGCTATCGGCGTGAAGCACGGCGCCCTCCCCACGACGCCCACGGGCCGCGACGACGACATCCACGCAAGGCATGCCGGCGCGCAGCGCGGCGCCATTTACACCATTCGAGGTGAGGCGAGACGACACCTTTGAGACCACCTCTCCAAGAGTCCGCGAGACGGCGTCCTTGTCTACGTCGACAGTCATAAACTTGGCGTCGGGCCAAGACGAGGCACCGACCTCGGACATGTCGACTTGCGCGTGTGCGTTGGTTTTCACACCGACGCCAATCTCCAACGACAACTTACTCCCGCGAGGCATATACCCCTTGCGCACCCCGACGAGGCTGCTGGTCGTCGAGAAGTCCCAGCTGAGCAGACCCATGCTACTTCAACCCAACCTACACCAACGTCGTCAAGACCGACGAGGCACGACGGCGAGGGCGGGCGTGGCCGAAGCAAAGGCCACGCTACTTGCGGTGCGTGTACCAACGAGGACACGGGCTCCGCCGCCGCCCACACACACACCACCATCACATCATGCATGGAGAACGCGAAGCGAAGACGCACGAAGATGACCACACGGCTTAATCGGAGGTGTCTCGCGGCGTAACCCGCGGAGTAATTAACCGGGTGCCTTCCGAGGCCCCGGGAACCGAGGAGATCGCAATCGCCATAGTCAAGCTGGCCGTGCAAGCAGTGCCACGGAGCGCTTTGTATTCGGGAACTTGTACTTTGTTTCTCCAAGAGAGATTAATGAAATGCATGCTTCCCTATATTTTTCTTGTGTACTACGGTACACTGGCACGCCCGCACTTCTTTTATTTTACCCCGACGCATGAGAAAAACACGCTACCATCCTCCCCCTCAACCGTAGCGCCTTTGTCTTTCACAGACGTTTTTCTCGTGTCAAACAAATTGGCACGCCCGGTGGGACCTGGTTCTCCTCCCATCTTTGCTTCGTTGTGGTCGTCAAAGTCATCTTCGCCAGTTCATCCAATCGATGGAGAGGACCTGCGGCAGGAGTTCCGTTGGGCTGCAGGAGGACTCGTCCCGCGCCAACACCTCGGAGCCTTGGGTGATCCACTTTGGATCCAAGCCGCCTCCCATGGTCGTCATCACGCATGACGCCAAGACCTACATGCACCAAGCCCAGGAGCCAGCGCAGTTCCAAACTGTGCAATCCAAGAAGGCACAAAGGCGGGCATCCGCCATAGCACAGAAGGAGCGCCGCGAGCTAATGCTCGAGGCACGCGCCCTATTGAAGGAGTCAACGAGGGCCGGTATCAAGGGCGACGCGGAGGACTCCCAACGCCTCCAAGCTAAGGCCGCAAGAAAGAAGGCGGGCGCAGCATCACTTCGCGCCCCTACGACGACTTGGCGCACCGAAGTGGAGCTCCTCAAAGGCTTGGAGGATGCTTCGCAGGATTTGCGGAGGCTTGTGACGAACGCACGTTCGTCTGATAGCCCGCATCCACTACGCAAGGTGCGACGACTCCACCAACAAATGAGTTCTCGCATCGCGCCGGAGTGCGGTGCAAGAGGAGGATTGGTCCTTCGGCGTTAAGGACCTCGTAGACGAGGCGTTCACACGTGACTTGCCCCCCGGCGATGGGGCGAGTGGGTCATCAAGAGCAAAGGAGGCGGTGAGACGGGCCGTCATGAAGGAGTTCTGGAAACGGCGCTCCCGCAAAGAGCCTGTTCTGGCAGGCTGTACGGTCTCCGCCAGCTCCGAAGATGCTCGGAGAGGCATGTGTGCGCCATGCTTCCACACTTCGGAGGTAGGCGGACGCTCCATCCGCAACGACAACAGGTTCGCCGTTCTTCGGAGCGAGGCACCTGCGCCACGCGGAGAGGACCTCCGGCAGGAGTTCCGTCGGCTACAGGAGCATATGGACCATATCCAAAGGCGGCTCCGCGAACAAGGAGCACCAAGTTCTTCATCAGCTGAAGCTGGGGAAGGATGAGGCGCCAGGCCCCTAACCATCATCCTCAACATGAGCGCCAAACGTTGGGACCTCGACGACAAGCTTCACCCACCCGACACGTTCCATGAGGGCATCCTAACATGCCCCCACATTGGAACCGGTCGCAACGTCACCAAGAGTACATGAGGAACCCTCCTCCCACTCTACGTGAAGACCCTGGGATCCTCCACAACATCCACTTCCTCCTCTGCTAGGCGTGGGGACCGACTTCAGGTGCAACCTTTGAGGGAAGCACCCACCTCATCCATGAGGCGAACTACACCGCCGCATCCACCTACGACGTTGGTGCCTCCAAGAACCCATGGGGCTCCCATGCGCTGAAGAAACCGCCGAGTTCTATACAAAGAACTTGAGGACTTGGTGCTTTTGGAGCCGCAGGAGCGTCGTGCATAGAAGATCTCCCTCGACTATGCAAGAAAATTACAAGCCCTCCTTCTCGGTAGCTAGCGATGGAGAGTTCTACTCCAATCTCGCTGGGGGCAGGCTCTTCTACGCCCGCCCCAACAGCCACCTTGCTTCTGAAGGCGAGGTTCCCACCATCAACGAAAATCACGTTGAGGTGTCCCGGAAAGTCCGAAGACGTTGATCGGCAGCAGTAATGCGCCATCAACCATCATGCTACGGGTGCACAATGCTCCAAAGGAGGTGTGTGTAACCGCTCAAGGTGGCGCGGTTAGAAGAAGAATCAAGGAGATAGAAGAAGCCGCAAGGGGAGCTCAAGACATGCATCCCCCATCCCTCTACGTAAATGCGGCTTCTCCATTGGGGGTTTGGGCCATCCCAAATTCATCCAGAAGAGGCTTAGTCAACAATGAAGGCCGACCCGTGGATGGCTCGCCTGCTGGAGAAGGCTGGGTTTATCCTCCGGCAAAACAACAAGATCCCTCCGCCCCCCGCAGTGAGCGATGCGTGGTGGAGGCAAGCCGACGATCTCATCAAGAAGAAGCACAAGGCTCGACCCAAGTTCGGGCTCGGTTACATCGACCTTGGCGGCTCCCACGATGAAGAAGGGGGGCCATGCTACGTCCCACGAGCTACATGCCATGCTACGTCTGTCTCTTCAGGAGACGACACCGAAACTTCACGTCGCTGTCTCCATCGACGAAACTACAATGACAACGACCAAACCGAGGTGGGGGAGCTTGACTCGACATCGGCCCCTCAAGAGCTAGAAGACGGTGGGCAGCCTACAACCGACGAGCTCGTGGAGGTCAACCTTGGGACAGAGGATGATCCATGCCCCACTTTTGTTAGCGCCACGCTGACGGAAGAGGAGCGCAAAGGCTATCGAAGCTTCTTGATGGAGTATCGAGATTGCTTCGTCTGGAACTACAAGGAGATGCTGGGGCTGGACCGTCGTGTTGCCACTCACAAGCTGGCGATTGATCCACATCACCGACCGGTCAAGCAGCCTCCACGGCGCTTACGACCTGAATTTGAAGACCAAGTCATCGCCGAGGTAGATAAACTTATCCTTGCAGGTTTCATCAAGGAGGCCAAATACACTCGGTGGCTCGCAAACATCGTGCCCGTAGAGAAGAAGAACGGCCAGGTGCGGGTCTGCCAGGACTTTCGCGACCTAAACCGAGCATGCCCCAAGGACGACTTTCCCTTGCCCATCACGGAGATGGTCGTCGACTCCACCACGGGTCATGGCGCACTGTCCTTCATGGATGGTTCGTCCGGCTACAACCAAATCAAGATGGACCCAGATGACGCCATCGACACCGCCTTCAGGACCCCGAAGGGCAACTTCTACTACACCGTCATGCCGTTTGGCTTGAAGAATGCTGGTGCAACGTACCAACGGGCCATGACGTACATACTCGGAGACCTCATCCATCATTCGGTGGAATGCTACGTCGACGACATGGTGGTCAAGACCAAAGAACGCCAAGATCACAAGGAGGACCTGCGGGTTGTCTTTGAGCGTCTACGTCAACACCAGCTCAAGATGAACCCGTTGAAATGTGCCTTCGCCGTTCAATCAGGGCTCTTCCTCGGTTTTGTCGTGCACCACCGAGGCATAGAGATCGAGCCCAAGAAGATCAAGGCCATCCTTAACATGCCACCACCTTGCAGTCTCAAGGAGTTGCGGGCCTTGCAGGGGAAGCTAGCATACATTCGCCGTTTCATCTCCAACCTCTCCGGACGCATTCAGCCCTTCTCAAGCCTTATGAAGAAAGGAGCTCCGTTCGTATGGGATGAAGCTTGTCAAAGAGGCTTCGACGACATCAAGAGGTACTTGCTTAGTCCACCCGTCTTGGCAGCTCCCGTAAAAGGGCGCCCCCTTATTCTCGTACATTGCAGCCGCAGCTCCGCTTCGATAGGCGCTCTACTCGCTCAACACAATGATGAAGGGAAGGAGGTGGCTTGCTACTACCTAAGCCGCACCATGGTGGGTGCTGAGAGGAACTACTCTCCAATAGAGAAGTTATGCTTGGCGCTAATTTTCTCCTTGAATAAGTTGAGACACTACATGCTAGCGCTACAAATCCAGCTCGTTGCAAGAGCGGACCCTATAAGGTACGTACTAAGTCAGCCCGCGTTGATGGGGAGACTAGGAAAATGGGCACTCCTCATGATGGAGTTTGACCTAACCTTTGTCCCCCAGAAAGCGATCAAGGGGCAAGCCTTGGCAGATTTCCTTGCAGCGCACCCCATCCCCGAGGACTCTCCACTCATCACCAACCTCCCCGATGAGGAGGTGTTCACCGCTGAGCTCGAAGGTCCATGGGAGCTCTACTTCGATGGTGCTTCCCGCACGGAGGTCGACCCCGATGGAACTCCTAGGCGGAGAGCGGGGGCAGGACTGGTGTTCAAGACACCACAAGGAGGGGTGATGTACCACTCATTCTCCCTCCTCAAGGAAGAGTGCTCCAACAACGAGGCGGAGCGAGGCGCTCATCTTCGGCCTTCTCCTAGCGCTCTCCATGGAAGTCCGTTCCTTACGGTCCTATGGGGATTCTCAACTCATCGTGCGGCAAGTCAACGACATCTACGAGGTACGCAAGCCTGAACTGGTGCCGTACTACAACGCGGCCCGGAAGCTCATGGAGAAATTTCAACAAGTCGAAGTGCTCCATGTTCCGCGAAGCAGAATGCACCCGCCGATGCGTTGGCGAAACCGGCATCGCCGCTGGTTCTCCCAAGTGACAAATCCACGCATGTGACGGTTGAAGAACGGTGGCTTCTTCCCGCCGTCTTGGAGCTCGTCCCGGAGGAAGGCGAAGTCAATACCATCACGACAAACGTCGTGGAGGAGGACGAGTGGCTGCAACCCTTCCTCGACTACTTCAAGCACGGCAGCCTCCCCGACGACCCCGTCAAGAGGCGCCAACTGCAACGACGACTCCCATCCTATGTCTATAAGGCCGGCGTCTTGTACAGGCGGTCTCATGGGCAGGAGATTTTACTTCGGTGCGTCAACCGAGGTGAAGCTGAGAAGATCCTGCAGGAGATGCACCACGGAGTCTGCGGTGGCCACCAAGGCGGGGCCAAAATGTACCATGGCATACGCCTAGCTAGGTACTATTGGCCCGGCATCATGACCGACTGTCTCCGGGTGGCCAAGTCATGCCACGGTTGCCAAATCCATGGCGACTTCAAGCATCAGCCGCCGGCGCCTCTACACCCCACCATTCCCGCATGGCCATTCGATGCTTGGGGCATCGACGTCATCGGCCCTATTGACCCACCATCTTCCGGGGAACATCGCTTCATCCTTGCGGCGACCGACTACTTCTCCAAGTGGGCGGAGGCTGTCCCGCTGCGGGAGGTGAAGAGCGACAACGTCATCAACTTCCTAGAGCGAAATATCATATATCGCTTTGGGATTCCACACCGCATCACCTCTGACAACGCCAAGGCCTTCAAATCCAGCAAGATGCATAGGTTCATGGCGAAGTACAAGATCAAGTGGAACTACTCCACTGGCTACTACCCTCAAGCCAATGGGGCGATTGAAGCCTTCAACAAGACTCTTGGCAAGATACTCAAGAAGACGGTGACAAGGCACCGAAGAGACTGGCCCGATCGTCTCTTCGAGTCCTTATGGGCGTACCGTGTTACAGTCCGTACCCCAACTCAGGTAACACCATATTCCCTTGTCTACGGGAGTGAGGCCGTGCTTCCACTAGAAGTCCAGCTACCCTCTCTACGGGTGGCTATCCAAGACGAGCTCACCAAAGACGAACAGGTACACCTGCGGTTTCAGGAGCTCGACGCCCTGGAAGAGGAGCGTCTTCATGCCCTACAAAATCTGGAGCTTTATCGCCGTAACATGGTGAGAGCTTATGACAAGCTCGTCAAGCGGCGCGTCTTCCGGAAAGGCGAGCTGGTCCTTGTGCTCAGGCGCCCCATCGTCGTCACACACAAGACGAGGGGGAAGTTCGAGCCGAAGTGGGAAGGACCATACGCCATCGAGCAAGTCTACGACGGGGGTGCATACCAGCTGGTCGATCCTCAGGGAGCCCGGCCCATGCCTCCAATCAATGGAAGGTTCATCAAAAAATATTTTTGCTAAACATTTGCCTCTTCCATTGCCTTTTTTTTAATGGGGAATCCTCTGTCGGCTCGATCCATGGTGCATTCTTATATGCATGGCATGGATATTTATTTCCCCCATTTTAAAACGGACCATGTCCAACAAAAAATGGCTTTCCCCCAACACACCATGCTTGTGATTGAAGATTTGGCTACCCTGGGGCTTGTCGGAAGGTGGCACAATGTGTCAAGCTGCAAGTTGAGCGGCTCTCACACCCATAAAGCACGACACGTACCAAGTGTATGCTTCTGGAGGCAGTGGAGAAGATTACTTGGGCACTTCATCGTACTGAGGCTCCGCGCCCCATGCTTCCCGGCATGCCACTCTCTCACAGAGACTCACGCTCCGGGGAAGACCTTAGGAGAAAGATCATAAAAGGCCCGCCCAACTCAGCACAAGTTGGACTATGTGTGGAGCCACGTGACAACCCCGGGCGTGCCACCATAAGCTCCAGATAAAGTGCCAGAGGGTTTCGTAGTCCACCAAGGTGAATGGTTGCCTTCCAAGTTCTCAAGATGGATCCCCAAGCAAGCGAAGAAGAGTCCCAAAAGTTCAAGCAAAGAAGAATTACAAAGAAGCTCAAGCAAACAAAAACTCCAAAATAAGTACATGCAATCTCATGAAGTCTATGGTCATTCAAATGGCCCGTACAAGAAGCCCTCACAAGATGGCAAACATCCAGAAAATCCAAGAATCAAGTATAAAGATCCTGAAGATCGAGGGAACCATTGGAAAGAAGGCGGAAGGTAGCTGTTCACCACCCCTCAAGAAGGCATGTAAACTCCCAAGCCATTGTCCCAAAGCCATTCAGCCCTCTCCTACCATGCCCAAGCCTCTGGGTCCGTGGGGCATCATGCTGGGGGCATGCGGAGCTGTGGGGTTCCTCGGTATCATGATGGGCTAAAGTATGAATCTCTACTGCCTCTCGGAAGCATCTCCGAATACCTCGCCTCCACACACACTTACACGCAAGGACAAGATATAATCGTCATGGTATTTCGACGGTTCCCAATGACAAGTCCTTCGGCGGCCTTCTCGGATATCACACATATAGCTAGTGTATAACGGGAAAGCCAACATTTTAAAAATAATCCCCAACTAAAACTGTGTTTTTTTTTGTTACTCTCTACCTTGCTTCGTGTTTTCTTGCTCTTGTTTCCTCGAACCCGAGAAAGTACAGGAACACGCTTTTACAGGTTGAGTTGCGACTCGGCGCCCATCACGATGGGCTCGCCACGACCTTCAGATGTCTACACCGACCTACTTCGGCAATACCGGGACGGTGTTGACGCCGATGACTTTCCGGCGGCACATCTACATCAACATATGAAGATACGGGAGCAGTGCAGCGCGCCAGTGCGGCTAGCGCGAATCTGTGAAACCCTTCAATCTAGTCGGCTGGCACCATGATGGCTACATGGTCCCGGCTAGATTGATAAAATTTCTCCATGACACGGCATGTTATTTCGTCGTGGAATGAAGATGAAGGAATACTAGCCGGTTGGTCGGCATCGCACACGATCCCAACCGGTCTTCTTCAAAATGTGTACGCGGACGTACCTTCCCGCACCAATGTACATCAACACTCGGCTCTCGCGACTCTGCCTCTACATCAACACATGGCAGCCGCGACACTTCCTCTACATCAACGCTCAGCACTCGCGACGTTGCCTCTACATCAACACTTGGCACTCGCGACACCACCTCTACATCAACACTCGGTGGTAGCTACACTGCATCTACCTCAACGCTCGACACTCGCGACATTGCCTCTACATCGATGCTCGGCGCACGCGACATTGCCTCTACATCAGCACTCGACAACCGCGACAATTCCTCTGCATCAACTCTCGGGCCTCCGACAAGTTGCTCAAACTCTGAAAGATCATCTACATCAACAAAATCCTAGGGTGCCTCCCAAGACGCGGAAGCACAGGCATATACTGGTTGCGCTGGCAGTTTCGCCAAGCCGAGGCCGACTTGCTTCGCGCGCAACCTCACCTTGGCGAGGGGCATTTGTTTGACGCGATTTTGTGCAAGTCGCGGGCAATATATTATTGCCTGGCAAATTGGCAAGGAAAGAAAATAGTTGAGGTTCACGTACAAGTGCAGATCGATTCATGTGCTAGTGTGTGGATAACATGCAAGCGAAACTAGTATTGAACAAGTTGATACATGAAGCTAGTAAATTAGCAATTGATCGATCTATCCAGCTTCATGGGCACGTACACGTATACGAGCCAAAATACTACGGCCTACTTACGGTCCGGCCGGCCGGCCGCGTGCGCGCGTGCTGCCTACGTACGGGATTTGTTAGCCGCAGCTAACAGAGTGGAGGCGATAAGCATCGCAGCTGGAGCTAACTCGCGGTTGATGAGATAAAGCATATCTGCACCTAAACCAGTTCCGCAAGATACGGCAATACATCGCAGTCCATCGCAATCCATTCAGCAGCGACTTCTTATAAAAGGAGACCGGTGGTAGGACGCAGAGAGAAGGAGGGTAGAAGCACCTGAACACTCACGCACAACTCCCAGCAGCCGGAGGGCAGGATGCAGAGCTCAAGCACCTGAAGACTCACGCACAGCTCTCGGCTTGGAGGAAGAAAGGGAAATCATCTCTGGTTCACCCACACGTATACATAAACCACGACTTAACCGATCTACCAAGCCATCAGCTCATACAATACCCATATAAATCCCACACACGCCCACAACAGCCAAGATCGATCAGGAGAAGGCCATGGAGGCTAAGTCGGCGATCTCGGATGGTGAGAAACATGGTTAATCTCTCTCTCTCTTATTTTGCACTACATGCACACATGCATCTCGCACGGACGCTTCGAGGTGGTGCTCAACCTGCCGGGAAGACGCGGTGTCAGGGCCGCCGGCGTGCAGCCCGGCATCATCTCCAACTCCGCGAATGGTGTTCAAGGCGACGGTGTCCTGGTGGCGGGGCTGCCGGCGCGCACCGCGGCGCCATCTTCACCACCCGTGAAGAGCGGCGACGACGTCCATGCCGGGGTTGCCGGCGCGCAGAGCGGCGCCATCCCCATGGCGCCGCAAGCAGCGACGATGCCATCCTCGATGCGGCTGCCGGCAGGCAGCACGACGCCATCTCCACCACCGCGGGGCGCGACGACGAAGACCTTGACGGGGCTGCCGGCGTGCACCGCGGCGCCATCTCCGTTGCACCAGCGAGGTGCGACGACGACCTTGACGGGGCTGCCGGCGTGCACCGCGGCGCCATCTCCGTGGCACCAGCGAGGTGCGACGATGACGGCATCCGCGAGGAGGCTGCCGGCGTGCGGCGTGGCGCCATCACCACCACCACAAGCCGCGACGATGACGTCCCCGAGGAGGCTGTCGGCGTGCAGCGCGACGCCATCTCCATCACCCATGAGGCGCGGCGATGACGTCCATGCCGGGGCTGCCGGTGCGCAGAGCGGGGCCATCTCCACTACCCGTGAGGCGCGGCGACGACGTCCGCGACAAGGCTGCCGGCGTGTAGCATGGCGCCATCGACACCACACCCGGGAGGCGCGACGACGACGTCCGCGATGAGGCTGCCGGCGCGTAGCATGGCGCCATCAACACCACGCGCGCGAGGCGCGACGACGACGTCCGCGACGAGGCTGCCGGCGGGTAGCGCGGCGCCATCAACTCCATGGCACACGCGAGGCGCGACGACGACGTCCGCGACGAGGCTGCCGGCGCGTAGCATGGCGCCATCATCAACACACCCACAAGCCGCGATGACGACGTTCGCGAGGAGGCTGCCGGCGTGCAGCACGACGCCATCAACACACCCACAAGCCGCGACGACGATGTCCGCGAGGAGGCTGCCGGCGTGCAGCGCGGCACCATCAACACACCCACGAGCCGCGACGACAGCGTCCGTGACGAGGCTGCCGGCGTGCAGCGCGCGCCATCAACACCACCACAAGCCGCGACGACGATGTCCGCGAGGGGGCGCCCGCGTGCAGCGCGGCACCATCTCCACGGCGCCCACGTGGCGCGACGACACCGACCTTGACGAGGCTGCTGGCGTGTAGCGCGGCGCCATCTCCATGGCACCCGCGAGGCGCGACGATGACGACCTTGACGAGGCTGCCGGCATGCAGCGCGGCGCCATCAACACCACATCCGTGAAGCGCGGCGACGACGTCCGTGCCGAGGCTGCCGGCGTGCAGCGCGACGCCATCTTCAGCTCTACACCATGCCACCGACGACGATGTCAGGGTTGCTGGCGTATAGCCCGACGCCATCCACCATGACGAGGACGACATCCGTGAGGAGGCTATCGGCGTGAAGCACGGCGCCCTCCCCACGACGCCCACGGGCCGCGACGACGACATCCACGCAAGGCATGCCGGCGCGCAGCGCGGCGCCATTTACACCATTCGAGGTGAGGCGAGACGACACCTTTGAGACCACCTCTCCAAGAGTCCGCGAGACGGCGTCCTTGTCTACGTCGACAGTCATAAACTTGGCGTCGGGCCAAGACGAGGCACCGACCTCGGACATGTCGACTTGCGCGTGTGCGTTGGTTTTCACACCGACGCCAATCTCCAACGACAACTTACTCCCGCGAGGCATATACCCCTTGCGCACCCCGACGAGGCTGCTGGTCGTCGAGAAGTCCCAGCTGAGCAGACCCATGCTACTTCAACCCAACCTACACCAACGTCGTCAAGACCGACGAGGCACGACGGCGAGGGCGGGCGTGGCCGAAGCAAAGGCCACGCTACTTGCGGTGCGTGTACCAACGAGGACACGGGCTCTGCCGCCGCCCACACACACACCACCATCACATCATGCATGGAGAACGCGAAGCGAAGACGACGAAGATGACCACACGGCTTAATCGGAGGTGTCTCGCGGCGTAACCCGCGGGAGTAATTAACCGGGTGCCTTCCGAGGCCCCGGGAACCAGGAGATCGCAATCGCCATAGTCAAGCTGGCCGTGCAAGCAGGCCACGGAGCGCTTTGTATTCGGGAACTTGTACTTTGTTTCTCCAAGAGAGATTAATGAAATGCATGCTTCCCTATATTTTTTCTTGTGTACTACGGTACACTGGCACGCCCGCACTTCTTTTATTTTACCCCGACGCATGAGAAAAACACGCTACCATCCTCCCCCTCAACCGTAGCGCCTTTGTCTTTCACAGACGTTTTTCTCGTGTCAAACAAAGATAGTACTACGCACTCTGTAGTTCTGTCATTAAAGAAAAAATAATAATTGATTTACTCACACAAGATTACTAGAAAACACATGACATATGTATTGCAGTTCTTTGGACTATAACTCTTATCGCACGACCAACAGATTTTGAATCATCCTAACAGTCCACGTGGGACACATAGCTGGACACACTTGGTTTTTCATATGGCTTGATTAGGATTAGTAAATTGTTTCCTGGCCAACAGGATTCGGATCAGTACTTCAATTGTTTCCTGGCCAACCAAGCAATCTTTTTATATGGCTGCTTGTTTGGGTATTGCGACGGTGGCTCATGGCTGCTTTATCGTGAATCGATTTTTCCTACTGCAGCCTTAGCATTCATGTTTAATTGTGCAACATGGATGCGGTAATTTAATGTTTTTGCAATGATAATTTGGTCTAGGACATGTTGATAGTCTGTTTTGATGTGCTACATGATTATGTGTGTCAATGGCAATGATTACAGTTATATGTTTCTTACTTGCTAATCATGACAAAAGCTGTTCATTTAGGTGTAGGGAATTCTTGTGTCTCTGGTTTCTGATTTGTTTTCCATAAGTATGGTGCTTATTTTATTTCCATGGTATCAACTTCTCATAAATCAAGATTACTGTCTTCCGTTGTTGTGATTAAAGCTATGATAACGGCTTAGCTTTGAAACAGATGTGAGTGACCAGACGCGAGCGTTGCCTATGCACATTCTATTTATCGACCCGATGTGAGGGCCCTGATCTAATGTATTTTCATGTGTTTCTCTACAATTTTGGGATGCTTCCTTGGTTGCTTGAATATATATGTATTTTCAAAATTATTATGTGTGGCCATTTATTTTGGTAGATTGGTCACTCGCTTCTCTAGATCCGCTATCATATATTGTAACATAGATTCTTTCCTTATCTGGTAAATCATAGAACTGGCAATGTGAATTCTGCATCCTTTAGGAGTTAATGAGTTTGCCCGCTCTAAGTTTACCTACATTGTATACAAAACATTAACATTGTACTCAAGTATAAATAGAATGTCTTTGAAATGTGTGGCTGCTTGTTTGGGTATTGTGGCGGTGGCTCATGGCTGCTTTGTCGTGAATCGATCTTGCCTACAGTAGCCTTAGCATTCAGGTTTAGTTGTTCAGCATAGATGGGAAAAACTATGTGCTTTTGCAGTGATATGTTCATGTATGACAGGCTGATGTGCTACATGATGTTGCTTCCTCTGTGCATGGTATAGTTATAGATTTAGTGTTCGCTTGCTTTATCGTCTGCAAGCTTTTCTGCAGGTCATGTGATTTTAGTAGATAGATAGCTGGTTCCTCTTCTGAGATTTCAGCGGGTGGAGGCAGCCAGCACTTTGCGGATACACAGAACGAATGATATGATGCAGTTGAACCATCACTTCTGAGTAGGATCTGTTTTACATTTTTGTTCAGGGTTTTGGTGTGGTCTGTTTTCCTGCATACCATAGCGTTAGATTTAGATTTTGACCTTATGAGTTGAGTTCGGATTGTTTTGTTCCCTCGATCATCTGCCGTATATACTTTTCATCATTGCAGAAGATAGTGACTAGTGCAGTAGATATACGTATGTGCGTCCGGGTGTCTCTGCCTGTATGTTCAGAGTATGGTTGTTCAGGCTGTATACTATTTAGTTCAGTTTTAAGCTGGATGTCTCTGCCTGTATGTTCAGAGTCTGTACTATGTTACTATTTCTTCCTTTATCAATGAAAGCAGTGCCTACTGCCTTTCGTAAAAAAAAAAGAAAAATAGATTGATATACTTCTCTCCCAAATCTTCTCTAGATTTAGTGTCATGCGATCTGTTTTATTCAGTTTGGTGGTCACCATACTTTTGTATGTTATCTACTACTTCTGGCCCAAATAAATATATCTGCTACTTTTCTACTTCCTTGAGTGGATATATGAGAACATGCAGTGGCCTGTATGGTGATGGCTTGTGATTTGAAAATGGATTTGAACAGTATCTTGACTGGATGTATTTTTCAGTGACGCCGAAGTAAGTTTTTCACCACTGGACCATTTGGTAACTTCAGTCAAGATACGGTATGATGTACTTCAGTCAAGGTGTAGTAAGGACTTACTCAACATTGCCATAATTATTCTAGCAGATCTTTAGATCTGCAGCTCATCAGGCCATGTCACATGTCCAGTCCAAGTTTTACAGATAACTATTCCCATTATTGGAGAGTATATTTGTAAGTCTGTCAAGTCTCCAATGGGTATACGAAATGGTTATTAATTCTAATCTTTTTTTTCTCAGTTACATCAGCTTACTTCTGTAAGTATGGAGAAAAGGCTACAGTGTGTCTGTTTAAGCATCCATTAGTACTTGATGGCTGCACACATCAATAAGATGATTTGTTCATCTGCCTCCTAATATTACGTTCTGTTCTGGTGTCTCATGAGTTTTTGCATGCCAATAGTATTGTTTGCTTTCTACAGATAATATTCTGGCAAAACAAACTTTATATTAGATTCATGTGTCATCCACACTTAATAGTTTACTGTTTTGGGGGACTCGATCAGGTGTAGTAAGCACTTACTCAACATTGCCATAATTATTCTATCAGATCTTTAGATCTGCAGCTCATCAGGCCATGTCACATGTCCAGTCCAAGTTTTACAGATAACTATTCCCATTATTGGAGAGTATATTTGTAAGTCTGTCAAGTCTCCAGTGGATATACGAGATGGTTATTAATTCTAATCTTTTTTTTTCAATTACATCAGCTTACTTCTGTACATGATCTTTACTTGCTTCTAATTTTCACATGTGCATGAGAAAATATTTTAGATCTTGCATTTAAATGGTTTGCATACTGATTAAGCATATGCTGCTTGCTTGAATTTGCATACATATTGTAGGAATGCTTTATCTGGGTTGAGTTTTGTTACAGATTTACTCCCTCCGTTCTTATTTAATTGACTTTGATTAGAACTACAGCTAGTTCATTTCCTTTACATCCATGCGTCAATTAAATCCGTACAGAGGTAGTACATACTACTGGTGATAGCTCTAATGTGTCACCACACCATGATCAAATCAAGAAGATTGGGAGAGTTCCAGGTCAGTGGCGGAGCTACGGCCCGGCATGCTCGGGCGGCTGCCCGGGCTACGCTGGTAAGCTCCCTTGTAATACTATAGGCGTTACGAAGGATTTGTGTGGGCAAACTCTGATGAATTGACGTGCACGTCGACTTTGCCCAGGCTTAAATTGTTAGCTGGCTCCGCCACTGTTCCAGGTTAAGGAAAGCTATTTTGGCCAATAGACCGTGATAATGCCTCACACATTTGATTTACTGCATAGTAATATAATGCAGTAATTTGGCATGGATTCTATTACTTTTGCTCTTATGTTTTGTACATTCTGATTCTATTACTTCGCAGGTTCTTGGTTACACCTGGAATGAACATGCTAAGAAGTTTTTCCATGGTGCTGCGATGTCAATGTACAAGATGGAAGTACTTAATGAAACATGCTTAGAAAGTCTGGACTGATCAGAAATAAAATCATAGTAGGATAGCCAACAGTCTCATAGGCTAACTTGTGTTTTTTCTGTCGTGTTACTAATTCATAAGCGACCAATTAAATATCTCCTATGTTAACTAATTCAACTTCACTTTGATAACTGGTTCAGCAGAGGGTGGTTACCTGAATGAGTGTATTTTATTTTCGTAACATTACTGGAAGCCAGTGCTTTTCAGGATTAAACTGACTACCTGCTAAAACAACACAAACCCACATCCAATTGGCATTAGAGACATTTTTACTTGATAGATCTCTCTGGGTCCTTTTTCTTTTTTCTCAGAACATAATGTTTACAATAGTGAAGTGTAATCATCAATTTGGATTCTATCTTATACCTGAAGCATGCATTGCGATTGCCAAAGTTAGTCCTATGCTCCTAGCTAATATGATGTTTTTGAATAAAACGGCATGCAATGGTGTTTGATTGTGTTTGTGTCAGAATTGTGAGCTGGATTCTACGTGATTGAAAGATATAGCAGAAAATGGGGGCCATGTGTTCCTGACTCCGGATGCAATTTTTACAGCCAATAGGCTCTCTTACCATGCACCTTTAAGTACTTGATGTCTTCTTCATTTGCTGTGTTCAGTTTCCCATACTTATAGAACTGTGTATTTGCACCAGGCCGGCTTCTAATTCTGCATTGTTTGTTTATTTGTCGGTGATGTTAGATTGTGACTGATAAAAATAAGCAACGTTGTATGTGGTTTATTTCCCTAAAAAACCATGCTGATAGAAAAGCGGGCGCGGCAAGACCTGCTCGGTCTTTCTAGTCCACAACTAAGCCTTGCCCAGTTGTCCCAGTTGTACAAAGCCTACATTTGAACGAAGTTCGGGCATCGGATCAACCTTGTTGTTGGCGCGCCGTTTCTATCTGTTCAACCGCTCAACGTAACTGGGCTGTTTTAAATCTCGGAAAACATCTGGGCTGTTTTTAGGTGCTGTGGCAAAAGGCCCAAAGCCCTCCCCGAAGCCAGGCGGATCCCCTGTATCCCGTCCCCTCTCGTCGCCTTCGTGGTGCCCAGCCGGAAGATGCCTGACCTCGCCGCTCGCCTGGGAGGCGGAACGGATCCTGACAATCTCCTTTCGCTGGGCTCTTCAGATGCTCAGGGAAGGATGGCCATGCTTTTGCCTGGGGAGCAAACCATGCTCTGCTCAGGGAAAATAGCTGGGGTCTTCATAGCAGGTTCGTCGGCGCCTCTTTTTACCGTAGCATCGACTTCAGCAGGTCGTTTTCCCGGGTTAGATAAGATCGATTAGATATTAGGTTGATTAGTTGTCTCGGCTGCTTTCAAAATGTCCACTTGCATACACAAGGGTGCCATTACATACTACGGAGGGGTTGGGATGGAAGAGTCATCGCTACATTTATCTACGATCCGTGAGTGTGATATCTCATCTGACTCGATTTCCTTTTGTTTTCTCAGTTATCATCGTCACTATTGTGACTTGTGAGTGGGTAAATACAGATCATCAAGGCATCATATAAGACAACCTTCTTTGGTCATACCTGAATATTATCTTTTTCCAAGCCCGTTTTTCTTGTCATCCCAGTGGGAAGATTCTAGATCCATCAATTAACAAAGTCCTGAGTACTTTATAAACTGTACAACTTGCATACGTGATAAGCCAAGACTAAACTAATAACATGGACGGCATGTCCGGCGTGTTCTCATGGAATCTAGAGGAGGTAGGTAACCAGATCACATCGCAAGCTAATTAGCATAATAAAGATAGTAGACCTGTAAGCAGGTCCTGATGAATACTCGGTGCCACTAAGCAGCCTAGCAGCTTAGCAGTTGGCATTCAGTACCAATAAGCATCCCTTGCAAGTTAGTGGCCACATCGGAACAGGGTGGCCACATCACAATACTATTATTTGGCGGCCGCAAGGTGCCCCCGAACTGTTGATGAGATGCAAGAAAGTAGGGACTGCTCTTTGACTTCCAACCATTCCTCTGGATCTGCATCCATTGGTTTCCAACGCTGTGTAACACTCGGCTTCTGTATCGGTTCTCCTCCGTAACTGGTAAGCTCAATGTCCCTTGATCAATAGAGAGTACATATTTCATCCTCTGTCTTGTCTTAACCTTTATTAGTTCATACCTAATTTGCACCTGTTGATGATACCAATTCAGCTGAGCTTTCGTGATCGGTGTGATAATCCTGTCTATTTGTTAGACTGCGTAGCAAAGAGGTTCGATTGGGATGGAACAATACGTATGAATATACCCCGCTCTCCTTCAGCACTCTAATCAACATACCTTATTCAGGTATTTTCTCTAGTTCTTGTAGCTCTGTTCAGTTGGAAATCTCCTAGCAATCGCTGAACTAGCTTTGTTTTAAGGGAAACACTCACTTCAGCTTCTCCATTACACCCTCCTGCAGTGAGGCTTTCTTTTGTTGACTGGCTATTACCTATTCTGTGCACCAGCCTATTCCAGCTGTTACTTTTCACCCCTGGGCTAGGTCCATTGTGATTTTAAAGTGGCAATGGGTTAATCAGGATCTAAAGTGGCGACGGGTTGATCAATGGAGCAACCTGCTTCTGCCAGATGATTGCTATTGACTCTCGTCATCCAATGTTTATTTCGTTCTGAAAGATTCGTTCCTGAGGTAAGAATCGTACTATTATAAAGATCTAACAACCTTTTATATTTACTTTTTCTTTCTAGCTGTAAAAGCATGAAATATCTATGGGTTTTTTTTTGGTGATTGACACAGAATTTTCTATTGGCTATTCTTATACATTGGACCGATTTCTTTTCATCTCCCTTGGGTCAATACGTTGAGATCCTAATGTAGCGATAGGGTGGTCATCCAACCAAGCTGCTTCTTTGATTCTTATAGGCCTCTTACTTCTTGCTGGCAGCATTGCTTGTAAGGTAAGAACTGATATTCTACTTTAGATCTTGCGTGGTTGCATCCATGATATTAATGATATATGTCATCACGATTTGCTGCCTAGCATGCTAGACATTGGTTATAGCTAGTGACCGATCGAGAAGATGGGTCAGACAAATGAGAGCTATAGCTAGACGATTCATCTATGGTTACAACTTTAACTCAACAGAAGATTTTGCGAGGCTTGGGCACTCGGTAGAAATAGGTTTTTTATGTAACTAATATAATACTACATGCGATTCTGTATGCTATGCAGCTGCCCAATAAATGACCTTTCGATGGAGTAAAACATACCAGTAAATCTTGTTAAAGAGCAAAACAGAAATAAATATTGGCATACAAACAAACAAAATGTAAGCACATGATGCCAGTGGGGTGTGTTGCCCACATTTAATCAAAATTCATATCAATCTCATGTTTATTTCAATCATGATGAACATGAGGGACAAGGTGCTTATTATTTTAGTGTGAATTTCTAGTGTTGTAAGAAAAACACATGTTCCAGTCATATAATATAAAAACTAGTTGAATGCCCGTGCGTTGCTACGGTCTCTATTTTATCGCAACATGTCATTATAATGCATGTAAAAATTCACATGTATAAAAAAACAGATACAATATATTCTAAAACCCCACTCTCCATAAGATTCAACTTGGTTTGAAGTATATTTTGATAACCTATATAAATAATATTGTTTGAACACGAAATAAGCACACAACTAATTATTTTGTATTAACAAATATCTACTCCTCGATGCTCCTTAGATATTGTCACGCGATGTTAAGGATATTTTCTTCTCCTTCAATTTCATGGTACTTGAGCAAGCGTATCAAAATATTCTTCCTCGGTAAACATCCTGCACAACAATATTATAGTGTTGATTTTGTTCCCAATAATAATGTAGTGTCGACAAACAAATAGTAACGTAACTTGTCAGCAATAAGGATATAGTGAGTTAAGGGAAACAGTCGCAATAGAACATGTTATTTTCAAACCTTCACTTCTAGAGGCACATGTGAGATTTGTTGTCCGAACTTCTAAAGATAAAGTGCAGCAATCGAGACCTAGCTTAATTTCCTTACTCTTTTTTTTCTTTCAAAGCTACATGCCGAGAAGAGAGTTTTGTTTCAATAGAAACACAACTTGGAAAAAAAAACCTATATGCAAGTGTTTGAAAGACACATGATGCAATTTATGACAACACTACTTACTGGTATGCCATTGCAGAGAGAAATTAAACTTTATCATCTGGAGATTAGGTGTTTTGGTACAGTCAGGACGGTACATTGATTTTTTCCATACTCAGTTTGCACAGAAGATGGTTAGATTAATAAAGAGCTCGCAAATTTATCATCTCTATTGGCTGACCCTTGCACAGTGAAATGAAAGCATTGTACAGAAGATGGTTAGATTAATAAAGATCTCACAAATTTATCATCTCCATTGGCTGACCCTTGCACAGTGAAATAAAAGCATTATTGTATTTCAGAGACACACTGTGTAAACAAACATTTCAAATGCTTCAACGAAAGCACGACATCCAATTGATAATAGGAAAACATAACATACTTAAATCTGAACATTTGTTCTGCAAAATGAAACTACGAATTTGGAGTCATTTGAAATTAATTATTTAGAGAAGATGCACAAGATCCAAAAAAAAGGACTACATGCCAAACGAGAAAGGTTTACCAACTTCCAACTGCATGCAGATCAAACCCTCACAATTAGCTTACTTTACAAGATAGTTGCATAACAAGGTTGTAAATGTATATATTTCCATAATTCTGCACTACTGAACCGATGAACCCTGTACCCAAATACAAAACAACAATACATTTCCAAACAGTTCATATAAGATTTGGGACAGAGTATCTGTTCAAACATTCCAGAAACTCAATTCGGCACATGGAAGCATATGCTCCTGCCACCGGAAAAATATCTTGAAATGTTAAAAAAAATTGAACAAAAAATTCCGCGCTTACGTATCGACATTCTATGTATGTACATCAAGTTTTGCAAAAAACCAACCTTTTTTATGACTTGTGTGGAAAAGACAAAAAATGTCACGTACACTGCCTTTTTTTGCACCAAAATGTCTTTTTTACACACGACAGTAAAAATGTCGGTTTTTCGTGTAACCACTTTGTGATCGTGTAGAACTTCGAGATGTACCTATTAAATTTTATATCCAAACTTTTCAACATTTTAAAATTGTATTTAAAATAAAATTTAAATACCGGGAGCATATGCTCTCGGGTGCCAAAACACCACTCCCCAAACATTCTAATAAAGCTTCAGGGCTTGCTCAAATACCCTTGATATAAAACAATATGGCAACCAATCCTTAATCAGCATATAATTATGGCAGTAACATGATTAGTTTACCAAGCAAACTTAGAATGGACCGGAATATAGGATGCACTGTAATAATAATGTAAGCATGACCAAGAAATAGCTCATTTGGAGCAAACCACTACTAAATTCAGTGAAAAGAGTTGGCAAGTGAATTCTGTAGTGGTAATGATCTACTCTCTTATAATCAAAACTAACCAACTTGAAACCATTGTTGTAGATGCTTTGCAACTTTCCATGAATTGATTTATTCTGTAGAGATATCTTGTCTGCACCTGTGCCACATTTGCAGTAGGTGCAAAGTTATCAACACCACAGAGAAGAGAAGCATTGGAATAAGAAGCTCCATTTATAACATCTCATAATTTCAGCAGAGAAAAATCACACGAGTGCTCACCTAATAATTTTACTCAAGACCATCCCGGAAACAAAAGATCTATTGATAATTGATCTAACAACTTGCTCTGATACCAATGTTGTAATCTCTAGATCATCTAATTGCAAAACTTAGCCGGGTAGGAGAGGAGTGCCGTGGTTATTTACCTTGATGATACTCGTTGAGCCGGCGCTCTGGTGAAGTGCGGCGACGACGGCAGGTAGTGGGCGAGGTGGTGGTGGTGCTTCCCATCAGCACTGCGCCAAACCTAGATCAGTAGGTCGTGTCGGTGGGGTGTCCGGCTCGCGACGAACCTCGTATTGTGCGCCGCCAGCCCCACCTCTTTATGTAGCGCAGGTGACAGGGGCCCACCAACCAGAGTTCGGTTGGACGCCCCCGATCAGGGCGTGGTCAAGGGTTACGTCTAGCCGTTGGGCTCGAACGGGTGGAGATCATCCTAACACATCCCAAGGCCAAGCAGATTTGTTTTTCACAACACAACTCCATCTTCTCCTCCCCTCCCCATATTTTCAATGCTATATCCTTCTTATTTTCAAACCTAACTTCTGTAAGAAACTGTCCTCACTTGTTTATGTACCACCATGAGTGAAGAGAGCATATTCTGATTTCTTCTCTCCTTGTTGCTGGCAGAGCTTCAAAAATAGTTTCATGCTTGCAGTAATTTATTTACAAAGGAAGTGTTGACTACTGCAATAAGATCAGTACAAGCTTTGTATAGTATTGACCAGACCACACATGGCATCAATTTATCTTCAGAAAACAGGAACAGACATGTAAGGATAGAAGCATTTAGATGAAGATGTCTGCATGTAGGAAAACAGATTGCACACACAACGCACACAACACCTATATGCAATTGGAACGGTAAACTGTTTCAAGTTCACAGCAATACTTGGACTGGATGTGAGAATAGTGAAGCGAGTCTTTCTTGTAACCACACTTATTGTAATTGTCTAAAGCTTTCAGAAAAGAAAATAATTATATCGATAGGAGCAGACAACATATGTTTGCTCTGAAGAAAAGCATAGAAGTCATATGCAAAAACTTGTAGAACTGGCTAGGAGTCACCCTCCTGTACTCCTTACCTTATGCTTACCACCAGAAAAAGGCATGGACGTAGTGAGTCCCATCCATGTATTTGTTCTCATACAGTTGGGCGGATCTGATACGTTTGGAAATTTGGATGAGCCATCCGGCCATGTTAGGGGAGCTTTGCTGCAGCAACCGAACTCCCAGCAAAGGAAGATTAGGCAGCCTTGCAGAGTCGCATCTTGCATCTCGGTGACCTGGCTGCGATGGGGTCGATCTCAATAAGAAGCACCACCATTCGCTTTGCATGATTTCAAGTACAAGGAGAACGCCCTGCGCATGATGCTCCTCTTCTTCACCTAAAAGTTCGGGAGACGCATAACAGCTAGCTGAAAATCCTAACACAATTCACCAATCCAAATTGAACACAGATTTATAGAGAGAAGGGGACACATTGCACAGCCTAGACAGAGGATGGGACGGCGGCGCTTACACATGGACGGCGGCGCTTACACATTCGCTGAGCGGCACTGTCGTGCTGCCTTGGTCGTCCCCGTCGGCCATCAGGGTCAGGTCTGGAGCTCCACCGCGTTGAAGGAGCCTCATGTTTGAGACGATTTGTGAAAGTAATTTGGATAGCTTGATTGTTTCCTTGATTGTTGCTAGACATTAATGTTTGGGACTCGGACTTGTACTCTTATTTGCTGATTGTGGGGATTACATTGATACGCAATAAACATCTTTCCATTTTTCCTAAATGATGTGGGAACAATATTAGATGGACGTTTACAAATCAATGGTGAGGATTTCTCCAATGTTTGATGGCAAAGTGCACACCATCCCAAACTCCAATATAATAGTAGGGGATTACATTGATACGCAATAAACATCTTTCCATTTTTCCTAAATGATGTGGGAACAATATTAGATGGACGTTTACAAATAAATGGTGAGGATTTCTCCAATGTTTGATGGCAAAGTGCACACCATCCCCAACTCCAATATAATAGTAAAGATATCTAATTTGGATAGTGGCATTTCTTAGACGTTGGGCCTAATTTTGAGTTTAGCAGCAGGGCCTTGAGGTACTAGGTATTGCCTGGGTTGTACAAGGACATTGTACAAGGACAGGTAACATTCCAACTGTGGAACCTCCTATCTACTAAGAAAACCAATATGAAGAACCATGCAAATAAAAGTTGGAAGGGCAACCAGCTAACCATACCACTGAATTTAAACAGATATTCTACTGCAGTAACAAGCGAGAAAGTAATAAGCTGTGTAGGCTTTGAACATGGTTCCATCTTGTATAAGTTCAGACTTCAGAGCTAGTTCCTCCACTGTTCTGGACAGCTACAGGTATATATGCGGTGCAAAATATGGGGTCCCTATCTTCAGTATTCGAATTTACTTAAACTGTAACTGCAAAAGTAAATAACAATGTATGTGGCTGTTGTAAAACTAGTTTGGTTTAACCTTGTTAGTTTTCAAGCAATCTTAACACATTTTGTTTTGATTGCCAGCCAGCAAATTCGTCATAATTTGAAGAAAGCTGCTTGATAGATCTCCCTCATCGAGTTCTGTTGGTCTGATGGCAGCTGTATTAGATCCTTTGGTTGGATCATGCATCACAAAGTTGCAAGATATCATTGTGGAGAATGCTGTACTAATTCTCGGTGTAAAAGAAGAGCTCGAAGAACTGCAGGGAACAATAAAACAAATACAATGCTTCCTTTATGATGCTGAGCAAAGGATGATACAGGAGTCAGCAGTTCAAAATTGGATCAGTGAGCTAAGAGATGCTATGTATGATGCTGATGATATTGTTGACTCGGCCAGATTTGAAGGAAGCAAGCTACTAAGAGATAACCCATCATCATCTAGAAACTCGACTGCATGTTGTGACATTTCATTTTTATCTTGCTTTCCTGGTATTCAGAGGCGTCATGAAATTGCTGTGAAGATTAGAGACCTCAACAAAAGAATTGAGAAGCTCTCAAAGCACGGAAACAGTTTTTTACATCCCGGTGTAGCACCTTCTGGCCAAGGCTCAATATCCAAACAGAAGTTAAATTCCAAGCTTGCACAACACAACCTTGTGGGAAAGGAGATTATACATTCTAGCAGGAAACTCGTGGAGTTGGTGCTTGCTCACAAGGAACATAAGGCTTATAAACTTGCTGTTGTTGGTACCGGAGGGGTTGGAAAGACAACGCTAGCCCAAAAAATATACAATGATCAAAAAATAAAAGGAAACTTCAACAAACACGCATGGGTTTGTGTTTCCGAAGAGTGCAATGAAGTTAATCTTCTAAAAGAGATTCTCAGAAATATCGGGGTGCATCAAGAGCAAGGTGAGTCCATAGCAGAGCTCCAGAACAAGATTGCAGAAACAATTGATGGCAAGAGCTTCTTTCTTGTTCTAGATGATGTGTGGAAATCTAATGTATGGACCGATCTACTAAAGACTCCATTGTGTAGTGCAAATACAGCAGTGATTTTGGTAACCACACGAGATGTTAGAATTGCAATGAATATCCATACAGATCATACCCATAAAGTTGATCTAATGTCAGAAGAGGTGGGATGGGAGCTACTTTGGAAGAGCATGGATATTGTTGCAGAGAAAGAAGTACACAATCTGAGAAGCACTGGGATCGAGATTGTTCGTAAATGTGGGTATCTCCCACTTGCGATCAAGGTCATTGCAAGTGTTTTGGCAAGTAAAGATCAAACAGAAAATGAGTGGCAAAAGATTTTGAGATTAATTGATGCTTGGTCAGAGAGCAAACTTCCTGATGATATCGAAGGGTCTTTATATCTGAGCTACAATGAGTTACCGCATCATCTGAAGCAGTGCTTCCTTTATTGTGCATTGTATCCTGAAGATGCTGTAATTTTTCGTCATGATATTATTAGATTATGGGTTGCTGAGGGCTTTGTAGAGGAACAACAAGGCCAACTAGTAGAAGATACAGCAGAAGATTACTACGATGAGCTAATCCATCGGAATCTCCTCGAACCAGTTGGTGCATATTTTGACCATGTGAGATGCAAAATGCATGACCTCTTAAGGCATCTAGCTTGTTATTTATCAAGAGAAGAATGTTTTGTTGGTGACCCGGAATCATTAAGGGTCAGCAGTATGTCAAAAATGCGACGCCTTACTGCTATCCCTAAGAAGGATTTATTAGTGTTACCTAGCATGGATAATGGCGAATTTAAGGTGAGGACCTTCCGGACTGACAGCCAGCCATGGAGAGTTGACAATAAAATTTTCATGAAATTTCCGTATCTTCGTGTTTTGGAACTGAGTGACTCACTCGTACAACACATTCCGGAATGTATAGGAAAATTGATGCATCTACGTCTACTTGATCTTGATGGCACTCTCATATCTTGTCTTCCGGAGTCCATCGGTTGCCTTATAAATCTTCAGATATTGAACTTGCAAAGGTGCAAAGCTCTGCATAGCCTTCCTTTGGCAATCATTCAATTGTGCAATTTAAGGCGCATTGGTCTGGATCATACACCCATAAATCAGGTTCCAAAAGGTATAGGCAGATTAGAATTCCTCAACGATTTGGAAGGATTTCCTCTTGGTGGTGGAGGTGACAATGGTAAAATAGAAGATGGATGGAAGTTGGAAGAGTTGGCACATCTCTCACAGCTAAGGCGGCTTGACATGGTTAAATTGGAAAGGGCTACTCCTTACAGTACAGATTCATTGCTGGCAGAGAAAAAACATCTCAAAATTTTGAATCTGTTCTGCACAGAACGTACAGATGAACCATATTCAGAGGAAGATGTTAGCAAGATTGAGAAGATCTTTCAACAGCTAATCCCTCCACAGAACCTGGAAGATCTACTTATCATTAGGTTCTTTGGCCGGAGGTATCCCACATGGCTTGGTACCACCCACCTATCTTCAATTATATACTTGACGCTCATAGATTGCAATTCATGTGTGCATCTTCCACCACTCGGGCAGCTGCCCAACCTGAGATATCTGAGAATTGATGGAGCAGCAGCAGTTACCAAGATTGGACCCGAATTCGTGGGCTGCAGGGGGGATAATCGCAGATCCACGGATGCGGTTGTTGCTTTCCCCAAGCTCGAATCGTTGCTCTTCTGGAATATGCCCAATTGGGAGGAGTGGTCCTTTGTTGAAGAGGGAGATGCAGAGGCAGCGGAAGGGGGAGAGGATGGATCTGCTGAGATACAAAAGGGGAAAGCCCCGTCTCCAGGGATGCAGTTGCTGCCACGCTTGAAGAGATTGGAATTTCAGGGCTGCCCCAAGCTGGGATCTCTCCCACGACAGCTTGGACAGGAGGCCACCAGCTTGGAAGTGCTCGATATAAGAATAGCAAGCTCCTTGAAGGTGGTGGAGGATCTCCCGTTCCTCTCCGAGATTCTTTTAATTCACGGATGCGGCGGGCTGGAGAGGGTCTCGAACCTTCCTCGGGTGGGGAGGCTGCGGATAAATGATTGCCCGGGCTTGAGGTGTGTTGAGGGGTTGGGTAATTTGCAACAGCTGTTTCTGACTAAGGGCATGAAAGAGCTATCCTCACTGTGGATACCAGGGCTTCAACAGCAGCACAAACAACTTCACGGTGAAGACCTTGATGTCTACGACTGGAAGTAATGCCTAACTGCATACAGACTGAGAAGGCATGAGGTATGGACATGAACTAGGCATTTTCTGTTTTACAGATTATCTTGTTAGGTTCACACCGTGCTGTGCTTTTATTTGGTGGAATAATATTGAATCAGATCTGACCATTCATTAGCAGGGTATTATCTGCTTGCATTATTTTTCTTGGTACCGGTAGTTAGTCGGTCGATCTGCGCTGGCACACTCGTCCGCTCCTGCCCAGGCTAGTTATTGCTTATATATCTGCCTCGTCCGCTTGTGCTGGCCGGCTGTGGCGCTCGTTTGGCTTTAGCTTATGTTTTATTTGCATCGGTGTATCTTAGTGCGTTGCGTTGCGACTGAGAGAGCGCATGCCACACTTTGCGCGCGTTTTATGCGCGTAAACCGAGTCTCATACGACATGAGTTTTAAGTATACCGTACACGCGACGCCGCACTGCAGGCGCGTGACTCTGGCCTCGGCCTGGCTGCATGTCGTTCGTGCGGTGGGCGCTCTCCTGCAGTTTTAAGTGATTATGCTTATCTTGTATGCTGGTTTATTTTGTAGGTAGTTACCTGCAAGGGCTTGGAAATTGCAACCTGGTGATTGATCTATGGGCGCAAAAATACTATCAGATTTATCTTGTGTCAGAAAAAAGGAGGAAGGAGAAAATCAAAAAAAAGGAAAAGAAAAGAAAAGAAAAAGAAAAGAAAAAAATCCAAAAAATTGAAAAAAAAAATGCAGTTTTTATCTACTTCATTTATAATGTTTTTAAACCTGAATTTGTATGGACTTGTACTTTTTATTTGGTAGGGTAGGTAACTCCGCCTATATCATTACAAGTGTAATACTTATGGGTATAGCCGGTCCCAAGCCCGGAGAAAGGAGGATGGAGCAGTAAGCATGTTCAGCCTTAGAAGTGTACCAAGCTGCGAAACCACTCGAACTGTTTCAGTTGAGTAGCACCTTCAGTTATCTAGTTATGAATCCAATTGCCTCAGGCTTGTTTTATTGTTTGCTTGTTGAGACATATGTTTTATTATTTATATGAAAATATTGTCCAACTATTGTCTTCAATATTGATTCCCGGGAATTCTTAGCTCTTGCTGGTGCTGAATGATGCAACTCCCAGTTAATTTAACGCGCCACCAGGGGTGTTGCCGGCACACCCGAGCCTGCCGCGCTCAGTTGCGCCTTGTGTATAGGAACGAAACGCCGCGCCGTTCAGTTTAGTGTGGAGAAGGACTCCATGGCGGCTTAATTTAGAGTAAATACTCTATATCGTGGTCCGATACGAAACAAACCATCGGACTGATTCACTACTGTTCATCTTTATTCCATCGCATGGCTCACAGGCATAGTTTTCACATAAAAGAAGAAAAAACTGGCCCGTTCTCTCCGCATGCTTCCTTAATACACCTAGTTATGGATCACACAACTCACCCCAAATCTCCCACCCAACGAGCCAACCTTGCTCTCCCCGCCACGGCACCACTCCTCCGCCATGACGCCGCACCCTCCCATCCGAGCTGAGTCCTGCGCTTAAACACATGCCGCTCCGCCGCGGTAAATCATCAACAATCGGAGCATTAGGTTCGGAGGCGGCCTAGCCTGGGGCCGATGAGGAAACACTGCGCATTCGAGGGATCAGCGGCGGACAAAAGGTTGCTTCCACTTGTTTTTAGCGGCATAACACAAATCAGAGAAGGTAAATGCAAGTAACCTGGTCAAATCTGTTCATGTCTTCTCCACTTTCAAATTTTAAAACCATATAATAATAATGTATGGTTCATCTTCTGGGCTGACTACTCCCTCCGTTCTAAAATGTAAGGCGTCTAAGGATTAGTCAAAAGTCAACATTTTTTAAGTTTGACCAAGTTTATACACAAAAATATAAATATTTATAGTACTGAATCAACATGAATAGATTCACCATAAAATATATTTTCTTAATATGTCCATTCGATATTGTAGATGTAAATATATTTTTCTAAATATTTGGTCAAAGTTAGTAAAGTTTGGCATTTGACCAGTCCTTAGAGCCTTACATTTTAGGACGGAGGGAGTACTACTTCACTATGAACTAGGGAATTTTTGGCAAAAAGGACCACCTGCCCCAATGAAATGGCAAAAAGGACCACTTGTGAGTGAAAATGGCAAAAGTGCCATGGCGGCACGCTCGCCAGCCGACACGTGGCAGGTGCCGCCGCCGGCTGTGGCGGCACGTCCGCTTGCTCATCCTCGCCGTCAGTCCGCCGTTATGCCGTCGGCCGAGGTGGGCCCTGCCGCCACGGGCAAGGGCGGCACGCTGACGTGGCCACTTGCCTCCGCCGGCTGTGGCGGCAAGTGCTGCCGGCCCGACAAAGGCAGCAGGCCTGCTGCACTGATTCCGAGGAGCACTGATTCCTTTGCTGTTTTTGCTGATTGCTTTGCTTTTGTGCTGATTCCGAGGAGCACTGTTTTTGGCTGTGGCGCGTGAATGGAGGGAATGCAGCTGATGATTTCGATGTTGTATGGGTGTAACTCGCCCGATTCGCATGCATTTGGTGCAGACATGACTCGACTGATACATGAAATAGACCACCGAAAGTGCTTCAGCAGTGTGACTCCGCATGCTTTAAAAGCAGCAGCTGCTCACTCCTCACAGAGCAAGTTCTCACTCACGCGCAGCTGCTGCTTCTCTTGCTTCTCTCGCTTCTCTCGTACGAACAGACAGAAAATTAGCATAGCAAGTGATTAAGTGCGTGATTAAGTGCATGAAGGGGCAGTAGAAGGACTAATACATCAAGGTGAGTTATGTGGGATATTTGATTATATTCGTACATGCACAAATTTTGTTACCATTTGTTGTTTACTGCAGTGTATCTTACTTTAGTAATTAGACATGTAACATTGAATTTGCATAGTCTAGTAAAATATTATGGTATGTATGAGTGAAATTTTAACATATGAACAAATGGATGAATTTAGGTTGATTGGAGCATATATCTGCTAGTGTAGTATTATTGTATGTATGAGTGAAATTATAACATATGAGGAAAAGAACTAATTTATTGAAGAAGTGAGTACGCACGGTAGCTGGATGATATTAGTTGGAAATATCGTGAGGCGTAATTTATTGTTTGACGAATTCTTATAGGTAAAATAATCCTTTTTAACAATAAATGAGTAGTAATTTTGAAAAAGTCATAATGTCATGTTAAAATATCTAATGTAACAAAATTATTAAAACATGAATATGATTTAAGGTAGGATGTTACTAATACTATTTTAAAAATCTGGTTGTGTGGTAGGTACCATGGAAAAATTGGTAGTGTTCTATGGGGATGTCGTACGTGATGAATTTGGAGGGGTGGATTTCTCGAACTGTGACTCGATAGAAGTTACAGTGATAGATATGGTTAACACAGCATTTTCGGATGTAAGAAAATGCATCCGAGTCTCATTTGGTCAGGGGATGCGTGGCATGAGGATGACAGTTGAGGCTCTTATCTGCGTAGAAGGGACTGATAGGACAGGACCTCCCCGTTGGGGTTTGCGGGAGGTAAAAAATGATACAAATTGGCATACGTACACGAGGTTTGCAAGCACACCTGGTGCTGCTATGTACGGACGGCCGATGGTGTATGTGAAATTTATTTCAGCTAGTGATGATATCGAAAGAGATTGGAGTTGCATGGCTGCCCCAAGCTGGGATCTCTCCCACGACAGCTAGGACAGGAGGTCACCAGCTTGAATGTGCTCGAATTAAGAGGAGCAAGCTGCTTGAAGGTGGTGGAGGATCTCCCGTTCCTCTCTGAGTCGCTTGTAATCCAGGGATGTGACAGCCTAGAGAGGGTGTCGAACCTTCCTCAGGTGGGGGAACTGCGTATAGATCTTTGCCCAAGCTTGAGATGTGTTGAGGGGTCGGGTAATCTGCAACAGCTGTGGCTGGACGAGGGTATGAAAGAGCTATCCTCGCTGTGGATACCAGGGCTTCAACAGCAGCACAAACAACTTCACGGTGAAGACCTTGATGTCTACGACTGGAAGTAATGCCATGAGGTATGGACATGAACTAGGCATTTTCTGTTTTACAGATTATCTTGTTAGGTTCACACCGTGCTGTGCTTTTATTTGGTGGAATAATATTGAATCAGATCTGACCATTCATTAGCAGGGTATTCTGCTTGCATTATTTTTCTTGGTACCGGTAGCATGGTCATAGTAGTTAGTCGGTCGATCATGTCCCTAGCAAGGTTGTGGCCCTATGCACTGGCACACTCGTCCGCACCTGCTCAGGCTAGTTATCTCTTATCTGCCTCCTCCGCTTGTGCAGGCCGGTTATGGCGCTCGTTCGGCTTTATCTTATGTTTTGTTCGCATCGACATCTTTTGGTGCGTGCCGTGCCGTGGATGGATTGAGGGAACGATTCCACGAGACCGGGGCAGGCTTTGCGCGTATACCGAGTCTCATACGACACGAGTTTTAAGTATACTGTAAACGCGCCTCCGCGTATACCGAGTCTCATATGACATGAGTTTTAAGTATACCGTACACGCGCCTCCGCACTGCAAGCATGCGACGCCGGCCTCCGCCTGGCTGCATGTCGTTCGTTCGGTGGGCGCTCTCCCGATCCATCCATCCACGACACGAGTTTTGCGTCCATTGGCAGGCTGTGCTCTTTTCTTTCCGTAAAAGGAAGAACCCTGGCCGCTTGACATTTTGGACAAAAGAGCACATTTCATCTTGTTCGTTTGTTCGGCACGTACAATTTTGACGCCCTCATCCTGTAAGCAAATTTGAGTTGATCTGAGTCTTGTGTATATTCCATTGGGTATTGTACTATTGTTATTTCCTCTACTTTTAGTCGATTGATGCCAAGTCAGGGGCCATCCATATTTCACCTTGTATAATTTACAGTCATAAGTGTTCTAAATAAGATAATTTGGACCGACAAGATTTTTTAGAAGCTGCCTGTTTTACTAGCTTATTATACTCCTATTAGCAATGCACAACGAACTGCATAAACCCTTACACTTATAATAAGGTCTTGGTAGCATAGGCGGATCTAGCATCCCTTTTGCCCGGGCAGCCGCCCAGGCTTTTGGCCGGCTAGCAAGCCTATTTTCGCCCCAATTTCATATGTATCTGGTAAAAATTTAGCACACTAAGCTTGTCTGTCCATAATTCAAAATTGGGATTTCTTGGATCCGCCTATGCTTGGTAGCAGCCTTGTCTAGATAGTGTTAACCTTATGCACTTAAAATGTTTCAATCTATTGTGACTGTACATTTCCTAAAACAGCTCCAGTAGATAATTTCTTCTTTATTTTCTTTTGAAACTGAGTGTGCCCATTTGAATGGGTATCGAGATTGTGTGCTTCGTAAATAGACAGCGATGATACTAGTTTTAATCTATTTGAAATGTGTTGAAGGGAATGTATTGTACAACTTGTCCTTTTTAATTACTAAAGTGGTTTAATTTGAAGAAAAAAACTGCTATATATATTAGTGGCAGCGCAAGATATACTAAAATCGATGACAAAACATGCATGATCGTAATCTTCATGGCCGTATGTCGTTTGACAGATGCACACACCCTAGTTTTGTTAAGCATTTGGCAAACTATTACTGGATCTTGACCTTCTGTGTAGTCTTGAATCTGGTTCTTCTATTTTCTTTTTAAGTGATTATGCTTATCTGATTAGGATGGTAATGTAGGATAACGTTGCATAGAAAACAAAAATTTTCCTACCGCGAACACGCAATCCAAGCCAAGATGCAATCTAGAAGACGGTAGCAACGAGGGGGTATCGAGTCTCACCCTTGAAGAGATTCCTAAGCCTACAAGATGAGGCTCTTGTTGCTGCGGTAGATGTTCACTTGCCGCTTGCAAAAGCGCGTAGAAGATCTTGATCACGATCGGTTCCGGCGCCACGAACGGGCAGCACCTCCGTACTCGGTCACACGTTCGGTGTTGATGAAGACGACGTCCACCTCCCCGCTCCAGCGGGCAGCGGAAGTAGTAGCTCCTCTTGAATC
>NC_061510.1:231456363-231488116 GCF_022539505.1 Lolium rigidum | reverse complement strand
CGGGTGCCACTAAGCAGCCTAGCAGCTAAGGAGTTGACATTCGGTACCAATAAGCAGCTCTTGCAAGTTAGTGGCCACATCGAAAAGGGTGGCCACATCCCAATATTATTTTGCGCAAGGTACCCCGAAAATGTTGATGAGATGCAAGAACACGTTGCTTCTGTAGGCACTAGGCACTGCTCTTTGACTTCCAGCCATTCCTCTGGATCTGCATCCATCGGTTTTCAACCTGCATCCGTTCTCCTTCGTAACTGGTAAGCTCAAGTGTGTGCCTTGATCAATAGAGAGTACATATTTCATTCTCTTTCTTGTCTTCACCTTTATTAGTTCATACCTAATTTGCACCAATTAATGATACAGATGCAGCTAAGCTTTCGTGATCGGTGTGATAATCCTGTCTGTTTGTTAGCCTGCGTAGCAAAGAGGTTCTATTGGGATGGAACAATATGTATGAATATACCCCTCTCTCCTTCAGCACTCTAATCAACATACCTTTAGTCAGGTATTTTCTCTAGTTCTTATAGCTCTACTCAGTTGGAAATCTCCTAGCATTCGCTGAACTAGCTTTGTTTTAAAGGAAACACTCACTTCAGCTTCTCTTTTTCCACTCTCCTGCAGTGAGGCTTTCTTTTGTTGACTGGCTGTTACCTATTCTGTGCACCAGCCTATTCCAGCAGTTACTTTTGACCCCCTGGGCTAGGTCCATCGTGATTTTAAAGTGGCAATGGGTTAATCAGGATCTAAGTGGCGAAGGGTTGATCAATGGAGCAACCTGCTTCTGCCAGATGATTGCTATTGACTCTTGTCATCCAATGTTTATTTCGTTTTGAAAGATTCGTTCCTGAGGTAAGAATCGTAGTATTATAAAGATCTAACAACCTTTTATGTTTACCTTTTCTTTCTAGCTGTAAAAGCATGAAATATCTATGGTTTTTTTTGGGTGATTGACACAGAATTTTCTGTTGGCTATTCTTATACATTGGACCGATTTCTTTTCATCTCCCTTGGGTCAATACGTTGAGATCCTAATGTAGCGATAGGGTGGTCATCCAACCAAGCTGCTTCTTTGATTCTTATAGGCCTCTTACTTCTTGCTGGCAGCATTGCATGTAACGCAAGAACTGATATTCTACTTTAGATCTTGCGTGGTTGCATCCATGATATTAATGATATATGTCATCACGATTTGCTGCCTAGCATGCTACACATTGGTTACAGCTGGTGACCGATCGAGAAGATGGGTCAGACAAATGAGAGCTATAGCTAGACGATTCATCTATGGTTACAACTTTAACTCAACAGAAGATTGCGAGGCTTGGACACTCGGTAGAAATAGAGTTTTTATGTAACTAATAGAATACTACATGCGATTCTGTATGCTATGCAGCTGCCCGTTAAAATGACCTTTCGATGGAGTAATACATACCAGTAAATCTTGTTAACGAGCAAAACAGAAATAAATATTGGCATACAAACAAACAAAATATAAGCACATGATGCCAGTGGGGTGTGTTGCCCACATTTAATCAAAATTCATATCAGTCTCATGTTTACTTCAATGTACGAACATGATGAACATGAGGGACAAGGTGCTTATTATTTTAGCGTGAATTTCTAGTGTTGTAAGAAAAACACATGTTCCAGTCATATGATATAAAAATATCTAATTTGGATAGTGACATTTCTTAGACGTTGGGCCTAATTTTGAGTTTAGCACCAGGGCCTTGAGGTACTAGGTACTGGCCGGGTTGTACAAGGACATGTAATATTCCAACTGCGGAACCTCCTATCTACTAAGAAAACCAATATGAATAACCTAGCTGTGTTTGGATGCACAGAATTAGGTGTTGGAATTGAATTAGAAAGGAATACCAAAACCAAGGTGGAAAGGAAATGTCTCCAATTCCAATTTTGTTGTTTGGGTGTGCATGAAATTTGTTGTTAGAATCAAAGGGTGGCACCCAATTCCAATTCATGTTGGATGTATAAATCGTGGAATTGGATGTTTCGTTGAGTTTGGAAAAAATTACAACATGCATCACAAATCCATACGGCATGACAGTTCACATTTCACACTAAAATAAAGTAAAGTTCCAACAGAGCTCACAGTGCATACGGCATGACATCACAACTGTGACCATCTTTGGCGCTCTTATAATAGGGCAGAGTCAGGGTCAGCAAAGAACACACCACGGTGCCCATCATTGTGCCGCTTCTAATCCCTTCCATCAGCATAAATAGCACAAGATTTATAGCAGCGGCAGAACATCTAATGCATCCCATCGCAAGATTTATTCTTTCATGTCACTGAAAACATGGGTTGCGTGTATGCTGCAAAATTTACTAGAACCTGAGGATTACTACAATAGAGTACACAGCTGACGTATGGCAGCAGCAAAACATGAACTGCACAGGATTTCCCACCCCGTCCTCTTTAATTTGCTCAAGTCGCCGGCGTCAAGTCCTGGTAGCCGGTAGCCCCTCGCCGCCGTGGAGCACCGCATTGAAAGCCCTCGGCCACCATGTAGCCGCCGCTCCTGCCCATGGCAGCTCGCTCGTTGTGGCTCGGCCGAACACCACATGAACGATGGAGGGCAGGGCGGACCGGCTCGGGTCCTCTCGCCCCTCCATCGTGGCTTCTGGTCCGGGAAGAACGTGAGGAGGAGGAGCACTTGCCCGCTGGTGCTGCAGGTCCGGGAAGCATGCTGCATGCGTGGCCGGCAGGGAAGACTTGGCGACGCTGCTGGATCATGATCCCGTGCTCGGGGGAAACCACGTCCGCTCGTGGTGGAGGAGGGGAAACCGGTGATTGCAGAAGGGAGGTCGAAGGTGGCCGGAGTAGTTTGAGGTGGGGGAGGCGGCCGGCGACGCTGGATGGAGGAGATCGAGGGGGATCTGGAGGCTGACCGCGAGCTTGAGGAGGGGAGTGGATGGGAGGGAGAAGGACGAGGAGCGAAACGGTACCGGGGTCTCCAATTCAACGCGATAGGGAGCGGAGGACCTCCGAATTGATCGATGGCTAAATTGCCTTGCGCGCGGGTGGGCTTGGAATTCAGCTAAGTTTCCAGGCTCTAATTCTATGCATCCAAACAACTGAATTCGGGTCATCAAGTCCAGTTCCCCAATTTTAGACCCAATTCATTGCATCCAAACAGTTTAAAAAATATATATCTTTTTTTTTTGCGGGAATTAAAAAATATATATCAATATGCAAATAAAAGTTGAAAGGGCAACCAGCTAACCATACCACTGAATTCAAACAGATATTCTACTGCAGTAACAAGCGAGAAAGTAATAAGCTGTGTAGGCTTTGAACATGGTTCCATCTTGTATAAGTTCAGACTTCAGGGCTAGTTCCTCCACTGTTCTGGACAGCTACAGGTATACATGCGGTGCAAAATATGGGGTCCCTATCTTCAGTATTCGAATTTACTTAAACTGTAACTGCAAAAGTAAATAACAATGTATGTGGCTGTTGTAAAACTAGTTTGGTTTAACCTTGTTAGTTTTCAAGCAATCTTAACACATTTTGTTTTGATTGCCAGCCAGCAAATTCGTCATAATTTGTGGAAAGCTGCTTGATAGATCTCCCTCATCAAGTTCTATTGCTCTGATGGCAGCTGTATTAGATCCTTTGGTTGGATCATGCATCAGAAAGTTGCAAGAAATCATTGTGGAGAATGCCGTACTAATTCTCGGTGTAAAAGAAGAGCTCGAAGAATTGCAGGGAACAATAAAACAAATACAATGCTTCCTTTATGATGCTGAGCAAAGGATGATACAGGAGTCAGCAGTTCACAATTGGATCAGTGAGCTAAGAGATGCTATGTATGATGCTGATGATATCGTTGACTCGGCCAGATTTGAAGGAAGCAAGCTACTAAGAGATCACACATCATCATCTAGAAAATCAACTCCATGTTGGGACATTTCGTTTTTATCTTGCTTTCCTGGTATTCAGAGGCGTCATGAAATTGCTGTTAAGATCAGAGACCTCAACAAAAGAATTGAGAAGCTCGCAAAGCACGGAAACAGCTTTTTACATCCCGATGTAGCACCTTCTGGCCAAGGCTCAATATCCAAACAGAAGTTAAATTCCAAGCTTGTACAACACAACCTTGTGGGAAAGGAGATTATACATTCTAGCAGGAAACTCGTGGAGTTGGTGCTTGCAGACAAGGAACATAAGGCTTATAAAGTCGCTGTTGTTGGAACTGGAGGAGTTGGTAAGACAACACTAGCTCAGAAAATATACAATGATCAAAAAATAAAAGGAAACTTCAACAAACGCGCATGGGTTTGTGTTTCTCAAGAGTGCAATGAAGTTAATCTTCTAAAAGAGATTCTCAGAAATATCGGGGTGCATCAAGAGCAAGGTGAGTCCATAGCAGAACTCCAGAACAAGATTGCAGAAACAATTGAGGGCAAGAGCTTCTTTCTTGTTCTAGATGATGTGTGGAAATCTAATGTATGGACCGATCTACTAAAGACTCCATTGTGTAGTGCAAATACAGCAGTGATTTTGGTAACCACACGAGATGTTAGAATTGCAATGAATATCCATGCAGAGCATACCCATAAAGTTGATCTAATGTCAGAAGAGGTGGGATGGGAGCTACTTTGGAAGAGCATGTATATTGTTGCAGAGAAAGAAGTACACAATCTGAGAAGCACTGGGATCGAGATTGTTCGTAAATGTGGCTATCTCCCACTTGCCATCAAGGTCATTGCGAGTGTTTTGGCAAGGAAAGATCAAACAGAAAGTGAGTGGCAAAAGATTTTGAGATTAATTGGTGCTTGGTCAGAGAGCAAACTTCCGGATGATATAGAAGGAGCTTTATATCTTAGCTACAATGAGTTACCACATCATCTGAGGCAGTGCTTCCTTTATTGTGCATTGTATCCTGAAGATGTTGTACTTTTCCGTAATGATCTTACCAGATTCTGGGTTGCTGAGGGCTTTGTAGAGGAACAACAAGGCCAACTAGTAGAAGATACAGCAGAAGATTACTACTATGAGCTAATCCATCGGAATCTCCTCGAACCAGATGGTGCACATTTTGACCATGCGGCATGCAAAATGCATGACCTCTTAAGGCATCTAGCTTGTTATTTATCAAGAGAAGAATGTTTTGTTGGTGACCCGGAATCATTAAGGGTCAGCAGTATGTCAAAAATGCGACGCCTTACTGCTATCCCTAAGAAGGATTTATTAGTGTTACCTAGCATGGATAATGGGGAATTTAAGGTGAGGACCTTCCAGACTGACAACCAGCCATGGAGAGTTGACAATACATTTTTCATGAAATTTCCGTATCTTCGTGTTTTGAATCTGAGTGACTCACTCGTACAACACATTCCGAAATGTATAGGAAAACTGATGCATCTACGTCTACTTGATCTTGATGGCACTCTCATATCTTGTCTTCCGGAGTCCATCAGTTCCCTCATAAATCTTCAGATATTGAACTTGCAAAGGTGCGAAGCTCTGTATAGCCTTCCTTCAGCAATCACTCAATTGAGCAATTTAAGGCGTCTTGGTCTGGATGGTACACCAGTAAATCAGGTTCCAGAAGGAATAGGCAGATTGGAATTCATCAACGATTTAGAAGGATTTCCTATTGGCGCTGGAGGTGATAATGGTAAAACACAAGATGGATGGAAGTTGGAGGAGCTGGCACATCTCTCACAGCTAAGGCATCTTGATATGATTAAATTGGAAAGGGCTACTCCTTACAGTACAGATTCATTGCTGACAGAGAAAAAACATCTCAAAGTTTTGAATCTTAGCTGCACTGAAGGTACGAATGAACCATATTCAGAAGAAGATGTTAGTAACATTGAGAAGATCTTTGAGCAGCTAATCCCTCCACAGAACCTGGAAGATCTATATATCAGTAGGTTCTTTGGCCGGAGGTATCCCACATGGCTTGGTACCACCGAGGTGTCTTCAGTTATATACATGAATCTCGTAGACTGCAATTCATGTGTGCATCTTCCACCAATCGGGCAGCTGCCCAACCTCAGATATCTGAAAATTGATGGAGCAGCAGCAGTTACCAAGATTGGACCCGAATTCGTGGGCTGCAGGGGGGCTAATCCCAGATCCACGGATGCGGTTGTTGCTTTCCCCAAGCTCGAAACGTTGCTCTTCTGGAATATGACCAATTGGGAGGAGTGGTCCTTTGTTGAAGAGGGAGATGCAGAGGCAGCGGAAGGGGGAGAGGATGGATCTGCTGAGATACAAAAGGGGGAAGCCCCGCCTCCACGGATGCAGTTGCTGCCACGCTTGAAGAATTTGGAACTTGAGGGCTGCCCCAAGCTGAGATCTCTCCCACGACAGCTAGGACAAGAGGCCACCAGCTTGAAGGTGCTCGATATAAGAGGAGCAAGCTCCTTGAAGGTGGTGGAGGACCTCCCGTTCCTCTCTGAGTCCCTTGTAATCCAGAGATGTGATATCCTAGAGAGGGTCTCGAACCTTCCTCAATTGGGGGAGCTGCGGATAAATGATTGCGGAGGCTTGAGGTGTGTTGAGGGGTTGGGTAATTTGCAACAGCTGTGGCTGGAAGCGGGCATGAAAGAGCTATCCTCGTTGTGGATATCAGGGCTTCAACAGCAGCACAAACAACTTCATGGTGAAGACCTTGATGTCTACGACTGGAAGTAATGCCCAACTGCATACGGATTGAGATGGCATGAGGTATGGACATGAACTAGGCATTTTCTGTTTTACGGATTATCTTGTTAGGTTCACACAGTGTTGTGCTTTTATTTGGTGCAGTAGTATTGAATCAGATGTGACCATTCATTAGCAGGGTACTCTAGATATTATCAGTTTGCATTATTTTTCTTGGTACTGGTGACATGGTTGTAGACTCGTAGTACTTAGAGCATCTCCACCGGTGGTCCTTAAATTGGCACCGGCAGAGGCGTCGGCATTACCGTATGGGGATCACCGCCAGGAGAGCATCCTCTATTTATGGATGCTGCTCTCACACGGGCGCCCCTGTCAGGCTCGATAGAATTTAAAACTTGTATTGACATTTAAAACCGGAATCCATACGAAATTTATAAAAAAATTATTCGAATTTACCTAAATAAAACTTAAACTTAACCCTAATCTACTGGCCGCCGGTTGGGACACGCGATGGGTCTGCCTCGTCGTCGTTCTTCCCTTTTGCCGTCTGCATCCGTGCCCACCTCTCGGCCCTTGCTTTCCGCATCTGGCGGTGGAGCATGGTAGCCGGCGTCGCAAGAGCTTGCTGGCGGCGCTGTCTCCACGCTGCCAGCCTTTGCCGAGAAGCCTCGTTCTCGGCGCCTCGCTTGCTCGCGGGCGAACGCCTCGTAGTGGCAATGAGCGCTTCTGTCGCTCCTCCTCCATGAGAAGGTGTCCCGCCTCCTCCGTGGCCGCTCGCAGGCACGAGATCTCGAGGGCATGCTCGAGGTTCGCGTCATTGATGAACTCCCGCTCCTCCTCCTTCAACCCCCGGAAGCGCCGCGCGTTCAACGACATCAGGATCGCCGCCTGCTCTGGGTCGGCAGGGGCCTGCGGCTTCTCGCACCACTACGTCGTCTCCTCCGCCGCCTCAGCTTCCGCGTCTGCAACGTAGGCCTCGTGCCACAACGTGAACCGTGGATCCACTGCGTCGTCAGAGTTGTAGTCCGTGTCAGGCTGCAGCTCCGGCTACGGTGGTGGTGGAGGTGCCGCAGGCAGCGCACGGCTGCTGAGACCAAGCATGGAGTGCGTCGTTTTAAGACGGCGCAGCATTATTGAGGTGGAGAGAAGAGACTGACGTGGCGGCGGTGGTGTCGATGAGAGGATAGCACCGCGACGGCGGACGGCGTACGTACTAATAGGGGTGCCAACAACCCGCATTTACGGCAACGTAGGCGAGTGGACGCCGCGTGGCTAGTCGCCACCCTCGTCGTCGCCTCGGCTTCCACGCGGGTGACCATTAAACGCCGACGACCAACCTTCCCGCGTCGTTTCCGATGCGAACAATCGCATCCTCTCGCTGACAAGGTGCCCCAATCTGCGAAAAACGTCGTACCGCGAGGCGCCGGCGTGTCCGATTCGTCCCCTTCGTGAAGAGGCAGGCATGGGATTACCGGCGCTTCTATTGGACTCAAAAAAGTACCAGCGTTATTTAGAACGCGTCGATGTGAGCCTATTTTCGATGCCGGTCTCCAAAATACTATCGGGATCGCCATGCTCTTAGTGGGTCGATCATTCGGCTTGTGCAGGCCGGCTGTGGCGCTCGTCCGGCTTTAGCTTATGTTTTCTTCGCATCAGCACCAAGATCTTTTGGTGCGTGCCGTACCGTGCCGTGGATATGGATTGATCGGTTGCATTGCGATTGCGACCGGGAGAGCGCACGCCACTGAAGGAACGACTCAGAGCATCTCCAGCCGCGTCCCCCAAACCGTCCCCCAAACCGCGCCGGATTGAGCGTTTGGGGGACGTGTTTCGTTCGTGCCGCGTTTGGGGGACGTCGCTCCCCAGTCGCGTCCCCCAAATAAAATTTCGCAAATTTTAAACTTAACTAGATTCGATTAGATTCGTCCAAATTTACATAGATTCGAACGAAATTTGACTAACTTTAAAACTAAACCTAATCTAGAACCGCTTGCGGCGGCCGGAGGCGTCGTAGTACTGCTGGAAGTTGTACATCTCGTCTGTGACGACCTCCTGCTTGCCGCGCTCGTCGACGGGCTCGTCCACGGGCTCGTCCTTCACCAAGCCGCTTGGTCCTGCCTCGCCGTCGTCGGTGAGGTCCACCTGCGGCTTGCCGGAGTCGAGGATGGACATGGCGATCGCCGCGTCCAGGTCGCCCCTCCGGCGTCCTTGTCGTCCATGGACGCCATGAACGCCGCCCGCAGCCCCGGGCGGTCCTCGGGGTCGTCGCTGCTGGCGATGAGCCGCTCGCTGCCGCTCGTACTCCGCCAGCGGCGCCGCTGCGGCGCTTCCTCCCGGATCCTCCTTCACCTCCGGCTTCGGGATGAGGAGGGCGCCGCCGCGCCTCCCTTGCTGCCGCCACGCCTTGTGTTGACGGGCGTCGCCGCTCCTCCCTGACCTCCCGTTTGGGGACGGTGTAGGGCGCCGACCGGTGCGACGAGGACGGCGTCGATCGCGCCGGTCCCGAGGAAGAAGAGTGCGAGGAGGACGAGTACGTCGTCCTCCTCGGCTGCCATTGAGGAGACGGCGGCGGCGACGACGGCATCTCCCGGCCGCGGAGCGCCGTTGCGGATGCCGCGGATGACGTTCTCGAGGGTGCGCCCGGAACGCCCCGCACGTGGCGCGGCCGTCCTTGTTCCAGGCTGTTGGGGCCGCCGACGAGCCCGTCGGTCGTTGTGCATCTCGACGTCGTACTTGGCCTTGAAGTACGTCGTCCACCGAGCGTCGTTGTTCTCGACCGCCCACGTCGGATCCCTCCGCTCCTCCGCGGTGAGTTGAGCCCGCCGGGCCATGAGCGGCGTCCCGCCATTGGTCCGTGCGCGGCCCGGCGGCGGCGGAACGCCAATGCCGTTCACGGCCATCCTCCGGCCGCCGCCGCTTGGCAGCCGCATGTCCGGCGGGGACCGGATACCGGGCGCGGTACGGCGCCCACGCTTCCGCCACGGTGAGGCTGCCGCGTCCGAAGCCGTTCGCCGCGGCGATCTTGCGGGAGGACGACATTTTTTGAGCGGCGAGGAGAGGATCCGGGAGGGGAGGCGGCGGCGACGAGAAGGATGAGCGGCGCTAGCGCAGAGCGCCTTAAAACAGCGGCGGCAGCGGGTGGTTGCACGCAATAACTCCGGCGCGGACGGCCACGCGGCCATGCACGACGAGACGCGTTCCTGCGTCGCCTGGGAAAACAGGGACGCCATTAACGTCGCTTGACCAAAGGTAGGCGATGGGGTTTTAGCCTTCCGTGCCGCTGACGCGTCGGGCCCGCGTCGGTTGGCCTCGCTTCCGTTGTGTCCGGCGTCCCCGGAGCGTCCCCGTGGGACGGGGACGGGCTCGGGGCGCCGGACACCGTATCGGGCCGCGCCGGACAAAAAAGGGCTTTGGGGGACGCGGCTGGAACGCTTTTTTTGTCCGGCGCGCCCCAAATCGCTTTGGGGGACGGTTTGGGGGACGCGACTGGAGATGCTCTCAACGAGACTAGGGCAGGCTTTGCGCGTAGAACGAGATTGGGACACGAGTTTTAAGTACACGCCAGGCGACGCCGGCTTCGGCCTGGCTGCATGTCGTTCTTCGGTGGGTGCTCTATTAGCAATCCATGATACTAGTTTTGGTGATCGATCCGTCCACGGCACCAAGGGATTCCGGCCGATGGTTTGCGTCCATGGGCAGGCTGTGCTGCTTTCTTCTTTCGGTAAAAAGAAGAAGCCTGGCCGCTTGACATTTTTGACAAAATAGAACATTTCATCTTATTCGTTTGTTCGGTACGAACATTTTTGACGCCCTTATCCTGTAAGCAAATTTGAGTTGATCTGAGTCTTGTCTATATTCCATTGGGTATTGTACTATTGTTATTTCCTCTAGTTTCAGTCGATTGATGTCAAGTCAGAGGCCATATTTCACCTTGTATAACTTACAATCATAAGTATTCTACATAAGATAATTTGGACAGACCAGATTTTTTAGAAGCTGCCTGTTTTACTAGCTTATTATATTCCTATTAGCAATGCACAAAGAACTGCATAAGCCCTGTTGTTGCTCAGCGTCTCGCAGTATAACCCTTTTAAGGTCTTGGTAGCAACCTTGTCTAGATATAGTGTTAACCTTAATTATGCACCTAAAATGTTTCAATCTATTGTGATTGTACATTTCCTAAAAGAACTCCAGTCGATACTTTCTTCTTTATTTTCTTTTGAAATTGCGTACCGATTGTGTGCTTCTGTAAATAAATATCGATGATACTAGTTTAAATCTATTTGAAATATTTTGAAGGGAATGGATTGTACAACTCTGCCCTTTTCAATTACTAAAGTGTTTTAATTTGAAAAGAATCTGCTATATATATTAGTGGCAGCGCAAGATATACTAAAATCGATGACAAAACCTGCATGATTGTAATCTTCATGGCCATATGTCGTTTGACAGATGCACACACCCCAGTTTTGTTAAGCATTTAGCAAATATATAGCTGGATCTTGACCTTTTGTGTAGTCTTGAATCTGGTTCTTCTATTTTCTTTTAAAGTGATTATGCTTATCTTGTATGCTGGTTTATTTTGTAGGTAGTTACCTGCAAGGGGTTGGAAATTGCAACCTGGTGATTGATCTATGGGCGCAAAAATACTATCAGATTTATCTTGTGTCAGAAAAAAGGAGGAAGGAGAAAATAAAAAAAAAATGGAAAAGAAAATTCCAAAAAAATCCAAAAAATTGAAAAAATCGAAAAGAAAAAAATGCAGTTTTTATCTACTTCATTTGTAATGTTTTTAAACCTAAATTTGTTTGGACTTGAACTATTTATTTGGTAGGGTAGGTAACTTCGCCTATATCATTACAAGTGTAATACTTATGGGTATAGCCGGTCCCAAGCCCGGAGAAAGGAGGAGGGAGCAGTAAGCATGTTCAGCCTTAGAAGGGTACCAAGCTGCGAAAACACTCGAACTGTTTCAGTCAGCACCTTCAGTTATCTAGTTATGAATCCAATTGCCTCAGGCTTCTTTTATTGTTTGCTTGTTGAGACATATGTTTTATTAGTTATATGAAAATATTGTCCAACTATTGTCTTCAATATTGTTTCCCGGGAATTCTTAGCTCTTACTGGTGCTGAATGATGCAACTCCCAGTTAATTTACCGCGCCACCGGGGGCCTTGCCGGCACACCCGAGCCTGCCGCGCTCAGTTGCGCCTTGTGTATAGGAACGAAACGCCGCGTCGTTCAGTTTAGTGTGGAGAAGGACTCCATGGCGGCTTAATTTAGGGTAAATACTCTATATCGTGGTCCGGTACGAAACAAACCATCGGACTGATTCGCTACCGTTCATGTTTATTCCATCGCATGGCTCACAGGCATAGTTTTCACATAAAAGAAGAAAAAACTGGCCCGTTCTCTCCGCATGCTTCCTTAATACACCCGGTTATGGAAAAAAAAACTCACCCCAAATCTCCCACCCAGCGAGCCAACCCTGCTCTCCCCGCCACGGCACCACTCCTCCACCATTACGCCGCACCCTCCCATCCGAGCTGAGACTTGCACATCCAACAAGATCAAGTCCTGCGCTTAAACACATGCCGCTCCGCCGCGGTAAATCATCAACAATCGGAGCATTAGGTTCGGAGGCGGCCTAGCCTGGGGCCGACGAGGAAACACTGCGCATTTGAGGGATCAGTGGCGGAAAAAAGGTTGCTTCCACTTGTTTTTAGCGGCATAACACAAATCAGAGAAGGTAAATGCAAGTAACCTGGTCAAATCTTTTCATATCTTCTCCACTTTCGAGTTTAAAATCATATCTATACCTACTAATAAAGGAAGTAAGGTTTCTCCCCAAAAATTTCGTCCGTTTTGAAATTATCTTTAGTTCTAAACGAAATTTACATGCACTGCCACCGCCTAAATGAAAAACGGTTCGTTCGTTGTCCGATAAATCCAGCTTCTTAGGCTCTGAAATTTGCAAAAAAAAAAAAAAAAAAAGCTTCTTAGGCTCTGAACTCTGCGCTCACACCTGGGCCATGTGGCTCCATTGGTGGGCTGGTTCCCGCAAGCCCCACGAGTGGGCTTCTAGAATGAGCGAAACAACATGTAAAATCGTTCTTGTGAAGTAGGCTTGATATTTTTTGTCTAAAATGATCCCACCTCGCTAAGTTAAACAGAGTTTAGCCGATTTATATAGCTAAGTTTTCTGAAATCAGCCAGCCTCCTCCAAGAGCAACAAGCCGCAACATCATTGTTTGGTCCAAGATAATCATGGGGAAGGAATTAAATTGCCGCCCAGGTCAGAGCATGTCTAACAGGCCCCGTATTTTTTCACCCCTTAAAACGCGAGTAGAGAGCCCTGTATTCAGTTTTCACCGGCCGAAAAATCATCCGAGCTATCAGACCCCGTATAACTAAACTGTAAAAAGAAATATTCCGAAAATATGCCAAATTAAAAAAATCCCCTTCTCCACTTCTTCTTCCTCCTCCCGCCCGCCCCCGCCGCCGCTGGCCCACGGCCGCCCGCCTCTGGCCGCGCCAGCTTCGGCCGCCGCCCGCCACGGCCGCGCCAGACTTGGCCGCGCCCGCTCCGGTCGGCTTCGGCCGCCGCCCGCCACGGCCGCTGCTGCACCTCGTCCGCCTCCCCAACCCCACCTGCGCGCCCACGGCGCAAATTTACCGGCGAACCGAGCCGCCGCCATGCCGGAGGCACCGACGAGCGCCAACAGCCGTCGTGGAAGCAGTTGCGATTTCTGAATATTCAGCGCGCCACGAGTGAGGGTTTGGCCCTGTATTCGGCCTCCCGCCCCGTACAAGTAAGGGGCCAAAAGCCACCCCTTAGTCCAAACTGTAAAAAATCAACACGGAGGCCTGTTTTACGGGGTCTGCTAGACGGCCGGGTAGAGTCCTACCCCGTATATCGGCGGTTATTTTACGGGGTTGGGCCTTTTACGGGGTCTGTTAGACCTGCTCTAAGGAGAGTTGGAGGGCGGGGCGATGTATGCCGGTGGATGGGAGTATGGGACGGGTCGTCCATGGCATCAATCGGAGGAGGGGCGATGGCAAAGTCGCTGGTGCCTGGGGCATAAGAGCATCTCCAGCCGCGTCCCCCAAACCGTCCCCCAAACCGCGCCGGATCGAGCGTTTGGGGGACGTGTTTCGTTCGTGCCGCGTTTGGGGGACGTCGCTCCCCAGCCGCGTCCCCCAAACGCCGCCCCCAAACATTTAAAGTATTTTTTTTAGCTTGAAAGAAACTATTTAATAATATTCAAATCGGTTGAACATAAACAAATTATATATAAAACTTCGAAAAAATATAATTAAATACATATAAACTATCTACTTCTTCTTCTTCGCGATGGCCCCGCCTCGTCGTCGTCATCGCGGTGGCGCTTCCTGCTCGTCACCTCTTCCGAAGAGGCGGTGTTGGCGCTCGACGCGTCGTCGTCGCCGGTGCTCGTCGGCTGCGCCTTGGCCTTCGCCTTCGCCTTGGCGGCCTTGGCCTTGGCGGCCTTCGCCTTGGAAGCCTTCGCCTTGGCCGCCTTCGCCTTCGCACGGGCCACCGCCGCCGCCGCGGCCTCGCTCTCTTCTTCCTCCTCCTCCCAGCCCAGCCATTCCTCCTCACTCGTCAACCGGCGGCGGGGAATCGTCGCCGCTGCTCGGCGTCCCGGCTCTCTCCCACCAATGGCGCCAGCCGGCAGGCTTTCCTCGGCCGGAGGTGTCGGACGGGAGCCGGGAGATGTAGCTCATCGTCGCCGGAGGTGTCGGATGAAGGCTTGGATGAATGGTGGCGTGCGTACGGCGTACGTACGGGTCTTATTGAGCGCGGATGAACGGCGGCGCAGAAGTCGAAGAGAGCAGCGGTTGCTCTTCCGAGGAGTCGGCGCTCCATTCCGGCGGGGTTGGCGCGTCGTCGACGCGCTTGCCAATGCGACGGTTCCGCTTCCGTCAAGCTGCACCGTCGCTACGTATGTGGCGGTTGAGCGTCCGAGCCGCCGACGGGTCGGCCCCGCGCCTCCTCGCCTCTCATTTCGTTGTGTCCGGCGTGCCCGGTGCGTCCCCGTGGGACGGGGACGGGCTCGGGACGCCGGACACCGAATGGGGGCGCGCCGGACAAAAAAGGGCTTTGGGGGACGCGGCTGGAACGCTTTTTTGTCCGGCGCGCCCCAAATCCCTTTGGGGGACGGTTTGGGGGACGCGACTGGAGATGCTCTAAAGGGGATCAATCACTGGCGATATGTGAGATTTTTTTTGAGGAACCGCATTGCAGACGACGACCACGTGCGTTTCTGCGGGGCTGCCGTATCAGCACTACGCGTCCTATCCAGTACGTGGATGCGTTTGTGTAACACAATGTACTAAAAAATTTAGCGATCAGGCAAAAAGCATTTTGCGAGGTGGTTAACAAAAAATGTTAAGTAAATTTAACAGTTTCGTTATTAATTATAAAATTCCGAGCTCATGTCATACGACTCAATTCCATTATTTTATTTTGCAATTTTATTATTGTTTTCAGACTACAAATTAATCTCCGGACAATAGGTCATGTATGCCCTTCTTGGAAAAAGCCGATGTGTTTGGTACGTGCATCTACTATATTCTTGCCTGTTATGTATTCATGAAGAAGTAAATACAATGTGCACACCATGGCCAACAAATCGAACAGTCTAACTATCGATTCGTAGAAGTGGGTTAGGTCTTCCGCGTCTGCATCTCTCCTAGGCAGCGGCGGCGGAAACTTTCCTGCTCCAATCTCCGGCATCTGCGTTGGGCCCCTCTCCTTCCGCTTGTCGCTCCGGCGGTAGGAGGGAGGGGGACCCCGTTTTTTTGCATGGTACTTAGGGCTAGGAGTTCTCTGGCATGGCGCGCCGTTGGGGTGGTGGGAGCGGCGCTCGGGAAAATAAATCTGCCTCAACTCTTCTCCCACACCGGCGATGTCCTTCATGGCGGCGTCTCGGAGTTGGTGGCACTGTGTGCTTGCCGATCTTTCAGATCGGTGGCTTTAGGGTTCATGGATGGTGTCGGCGAGGCGGCGGCGACGACTCCATCAGATGGTTTTTTCCTCCTGCTCTGTCCCCGTTGCTGCGGCGTGGTCTCCGACGCCAAGGTGGAGCAGAGAGGATTCGTCCAGGAGTACGTGCGGACGGTGGTCTGCACTGGTGACAGCTGGAAGATGGTGCACCTTGTGGTGGGTTCGTGGTTGAAGGCTGATGGTTCTGGTTCCCTACTCCGACATCGTCGTGCGTGGGTGCCAGTGCTGAAGTTCGATGGCGTGTCCAGGGACATGTTGCCCTGGTCTGATTCTTTCAACGGCAATGGTTTGTCCTATGGCAAACTACATTGGAGGTCCGAAAAGCTGATGATCAGCGATGGAGCCGCGTCGTGCTCAGGTGAAGAGGTGATCTGCCCATTTTTTCCTTGGTGGCTGCTACGGTGGTGCCAAAGAAGATGGATAGGCGTTGGTTTGTCACATAGGTTTATCCTATCTTTCCAGATCTGTAAGATCGGTGTATACGTACTTTGTATCTCGTCTTTTATTTATCAATGAGAATCGTATTACCATGCAAAAAAAAAATACAATGTGCACACTTAAAACCACTAGCACCAGAAAAAACACAATATTTATATGTAATGTGTCGACTTAAGATATAACATTTCTTTAGATATGTTCAAAATTGCATTCCACAATGTATTCACAAAACTGAAAACCAAGTTAGATAGGTGTTGGCCACAAGAATGGGATTTCTTTAAATCACTATTATTTTACACCAAAATTCTAAGTGCGATCAGTAATTATTAAATACAAAAGGTATAATCTTTTGTTGGGGATAGGGATGAAAAGTAAGTTTTCGCATAAAAGGCCGAGCGAAACTACTTGGTGGTCTCCGTGAGCTACACCTACACCCAATGCTGCTAGCTCATGAGCCCCCAGCCATAGGTAGGTATGGTTGCATATGTTATGTCAAACTTTTTTATAAATACCGAGTGAGAATAGACACACCTGCACTTTATTACATTTTTTTAAAGGAAGGAACGCAATAGCCTTTAGGTCTGAATTAAGAAACTGAAGTGTTTTCGTACATTTTTTTATTCCTGCCAATGACGAACAATAGGACAACTCCTGCTTTGGTGTGTGGTGACTTGGGTGTTTCTTGTGAGTCCTCTCGTTCTTTTTAGCGTGGTGACTTGGATGCTTCATGTGAGTTCTTTGAGTAGGAGTCACCTATAGTTGGTGAGGCTAGGGCTGAGACAGCGTTAAAGGTGGGTGATGAAGCCATTGTCGACAAGGTCCCAGAGGAGTCACATATGGCTGGAGAAGACTGCATCTTTGCTTGTTTCTCCCCTCGCGCCAAGTCCTTCCCATAGAAATATTGGTAGAGCTATAGGAGCTGTGTGGGGAGGCCTCTCCTCCTCTGTTGATGGCGCATCTGCAACTAGAAATATTGGTAGTAGTTCTTCTACTAGGTCTTCATTGGCATGTTCTAGTAATAATAATGTATGGTTCATCTTCTGAGTTGTACTACTTCACTATGAACTAGGCCTTCTGCTAACGGTATGTCCATGCTACAACATCTGGACTGTCAAGCGGCGGATGGAAGCATGAAGGTCAAATGAATGAAGCATGGTCATCATCGGAAGGGATCATTCCCACAATTGGCCTGTGACGTTTGAAGGAAGCACGTCCACCGGTTGAAGGAAGCACAACTGAAGAATGGCCACCATCGCATCAGGCGTTTTGTCTTCTGGAAGCAAAGTTGAAGCAAATAGGAAACACGTAGAATAATCAATGGAAACATTTGCCATTGATCTTGTAAAAATTCCAATTCATGGAGGACAACGGCATCCATAGTAGCATCTTTCGTTGGGCATACGAGAATACAATAGCACAATCAGTGGAGATATTTGTCATTACTTATATCTTGTAAAAAGATTTGATTTCAGCTGATTTGTTTTTCCATGGAGAAAATTTTCCATTTGATGGTAGCCAAATTTTATTTCATTCAAAGAAATGTTCCCAATTCATTTGAAGCATATATGAAATCATGATAGTGAAAATAATTGAGCACAACATCCACGACGCAAACACGAACCATTTTCCGCTCTTCCTCTCGCGAGAGACGGCGGCGGCCACTTTCCTCCTGATCTCGTCCAGCCAGGGCGTTGGCCTAGGTCCCCTCTCCCTCTGCTCGCTGCTCCGGCAGCGGCATGGGAGAGGGGGAATCTCGTTCCTATGTTCTGGTCTAGTAGTTATGGTTAGGTTTTGTTTCCTATGGTGCGTCGTTGTGGTGGTGGAGGTGGCATACGGGCTAATAAATATTCCTCAACTCTACTCCCACACCGGCGACGACCTTCTGGGAGGCGTCTCGGATTTGATGGCAATGTTTGCTGATCGGTCCTTGAGATCGACAGCTTGGTCTTCTCACCTTTTTTAGATCTGGCGAGATCAGTTCCTCGGTGGGTCGCTGGCGTACGTTGTTATCCGGAGCGCTGCTGGCGGCCGGGGCGAGGTGGTTCTTCTGGAGGGAAGATGTTGGTCCGGAGGTGGTGGATATACCGTCATAGCTTCTCCGACTTCGTCGATGGGAGGGGGCGTTTATTGGTCCAAGACAACACAAGGGCGTCCCCCGGTCAACGTGCCACATCGACATGTGCCTCGCTGCTTGCAGCAGACCCGTTCATCGATTCACAAAACCTCGTTGGCGATGGTGTTTTTTTTGGTCTTGCATGGTAGGACATACTCTCCATCTAGATAATAAAAAATCAAGCGCTAGCAAGAGCTCAAGGATGTAGCTCTAACCACAAATATCATCGGCTTTTGTGATATCTAATTTGTGTAACATCTGAGGAGTGAGGAGTCTTATATCAATGATTCTCATGAATGATGGTTTGGACATAAGTAAAACTGTCTAGGAAACCAATGAATCCAACAAACAATCGATTTGAATCCAACATGAGGGGAATATAGATTCCCAAGTCGTGGAGCAAAATAAATTCAAGCTTGCAGAACTTTAGGCATAACCGATCAATCATGGCTCAGAAGGAGCCCACCATGACCCTAAACCTTAATTAGGAGGAGGTAAAGAGGTATTGAGAGAACATGAGAGATGTTTGGATACGAGAGAAGCTATCGTGACAGTTAGATGATCATGATCTTATAATAGATATAAAAAAGATAAAACTGAGTAAACAAAGAAATAACAACCAATCAACAAATAGACACTCCGTTAGGAAACACCTTGAAATTTTAGATCTGGTGCATATCATATGGGTCCGTAGATGATTCAACTATGAATCCATAGGTTAAACTTTTTTTAACAGAGAGTCCCTGGTTGAGGTATAAGCATGGCAGACAAATTCTTTGTCCAGTATTTATTGACCAGAGATGTAAATTAATTTGACTCGTCTTTCCCACTACTTCTCCATGGCTATCACGGTTCTACCATTGCGAGCAAGAAGACATGGTTATTATTGGTGATGAATTTTTTGTTCAAAAGATAATATTGGTGATGAAGAGTGCCTGATCCTACAGCGAAGATAGGTGCTTGGAGGCCGAGCTCGAAGTAGCTCGATTAGATCCGTCAGTCTACCACTGGGGCCTGGGAATTATTATACACTATATAATTTTCAATCAGTTTAGCGATTCCATAGTAACTGGGGTACTGTAGATGCGTTAATTTCCTCTCTATCGCTTCAGACATTGGGCAACGCGTGTCCCATTTTTTAGGGGCCGAATAGATTAATTTCTGTTTGTTTTTTTTTTCATCTTGATGCTTTCCGGTTACCGGTTGCCGCATGTTTACCATTCGCTATTCTTGCTTCGGGTTGCCAGTCACCCTCGATTTTATTTTGCACCGATTTTGGTTGCATCTAGAAAAGTCGCGTCCTCTCGAGTTCCCATCTCGACCATCCCACGTTCTCTTCCTCTCCGCCAATCCACCCCCACAGCTTCTGAATATCAAAGATGTGCCAAGATGCCATCGATTGTTTCCATGTGCTCCAGGCGAATTGGCTCCTTCCTCAAGAATCAAGATGTGGCCCTGGCGCCGTGCCTGTCACCATGTCGCAACGTGCCGGTGAGACGGTGAGCTACCTCTTCTCACCAGCACCATCAATGGCTTCGTCGCGCCGTATATGCTGGGTCACAACGACAAGGTCAACAGACGGGGCCTGGATCAACACTGACAAGACCCTCCCGGCAAGCCTCTTCAGCAGCAAGAAGAAGGAGCGCAGGAAGGTCGGCCTTTCCGACGTCGGCACTGGTAAGATCTCCGCCCTGCTGACGGACGAGGCTTGGATCGACGCTGACAATCCCCTCCTGGCAAGCCTCTTCAGCACCAAGAAGAAGGAGCGCAGCAAGGCCGGCGTCTCCAGCGTCGGCACAGGTAAGATCTCTGCCCTCTGTTTCTCTCTCGGGCTTATCTCCACTTTATCCACGTGTGGATCTGCCGGCAAGATCGGGGTTTAGGTGTTGATGTCTGACGTAGATGTGCCTCCGCCTCGTGCTTACACCGCTAGAGAGCACATGATACTCTTCATCCTTTGCATCACCGTCTGTTTGTTATCCCCTTATGAACTGCAGATATTCCTTGACACTGCAATCGACCTAGGGAAGTGATACGATTCAATACAGCCTCTCACCAATCCTTTTCTTTTCCGACCTAATAACTCTGAAAATTTCATGTCCAAACCACGCTGCATTGCGTGGTAACCAAACTCATGATTGTTGATGCAGGAGAGGAGATGGTGTACTGAGGTGATTCTTGAAGTAGATCAGTCTGCTGCTGTTACTGGAAGGCTGGAAGCCAGTGGTTCAGAACCTATTCTCCATCTGTTATTTTCATCACAGAACCACCTAATCGGTTTGGTCTGACAACTATTATTTACTATAATAATCAAGAAAAAAACAATTTTGTACATGTCATATGTGTTAATCGATTATCTTCTGTAGCATTTAGGGAGGGGAGGCAAGCCACTTGGGGTTATGTTCTCCTGTCTTCTCAGCTACTATGTTCCTGAGCCGCGATGGGAAGACTAGCACGGCTGCTCCCATGTTGCCAGGCCCAATATACATGGACCCTGCAAGAAGCGGCAACTTAACTTCAGCGATGAAAGAATTGACCCTCTGCTGCACTAATCCTTCCAAGGGAACAACATCGCTTGCAACATGCTATTTTCCTATACGCAGTTGCAGAATCCAATCTTCCAACGTCCAGATATGTTTGAGGTAATGTGCAACTAGAACACCTATATATCTCATTGAATACGGCATGTTTAAACCGTGACTAAAAAATGTTGTGTAATGGATACATCTTATTGTGTATGGGGCCAATCTATGAAATGTCAAAGTGCTCTCAACTTTCAGTTTAGATACTTCCACTGGTGTACTATGTTCGCTTCCAGCATATACGCAACTTTCTGTGTTTTTGATGGAAAGGTTTGTCTACATGTATGTGTATTCCCTATACAATTTGCTGTTAATCGAATCAAGCTAGCACCTAGCTTTCATGTATCCTGCAGTTTGTTCTATACCCTCACTGTGTCATCCATAGAAAGTTGATTGTTGATTGTTTAATACTCTTAATATGTCCATGGCAGGTGGAAAAACAAGGAAATTAAGAAAAGGTTGAGCAATATCAGTTGATAACCTCCTTTTGAATAACATCGAGATGCAGTGCCTTGTGGTGTTCATCACCCACGGATGGGTGATAGGAGTTCCAGCAGGTCTCTCTAGGATGGATAAAGAATGTTTGTTTGGTACTTGCTTTCTTGCATCTCGCACTCCATGGCAGTGATTTTTTTTTAAAATCTGCGTAGACATAACAAGCTCAAAAGTGAGTTTTCAGCAGGCTACCTGTTGCATGATTACAACAAGGCTCTGCCATGTTAAATCTAAATATCAGTGGGTTTCTTACCTGCAGATTTTTCGACAGAGTTGGCAATGAAAGTCGAGGTGATTAATTATATGTTTGGAAAAAAGGCCACAGCTTGCTAAGTTGGTCATATCATCTTCAATTCGGGGTTGCTTCTAATTCGCAATTTTTTTTTTCTGGATTGCTTCTACTTTCTGAAGGAATACCATGTAGTCCAATTATGGTAGATGTGGGAACAAAACTGTAACTTCCTAGAGATATAAACTTTCAGAAAGTGCAGAAGCTGCCTTCCAGAATACTTACATAAGACGACCAGAACACCTATGCATTGCGTAATATTTGTGTGTTCTCTTTGTTTAGCTGAACTGTATGACTATACTGTGTAAAGAAGTTTATATGTATAATCGTCATAAATTTAGATCTCATGTCTCCGTTAATTTATCAGATGTCACTATTTATTTTGTAATGTATTCTTTATCATGCTTGTGATTATTTCCTACTATATGCTTATCAATATAATTGGAAGTATGTATTTTGTTCTATCGAGCAATTCCCATATTGATGCATTATGCCTAACCTTTCCAATAACAAAAATCTATCTTTATATAGTAATTCAACGACAAACATTTTTGGTGATCTGCTCTAATCTTTGGCATGCTGTATATTTATATTTCACAGTGGACAATATTACACTATTTTAAAGTGTTATTGTGTAATTGAATTCACATCCATGGTGCCTCAACATCATTTGGATAGCTATATATCTGCAAGTTATTCTTTTTGTACATGCTTATCTTCTTCATATGTATTGTTCCTATATTATTTATGCAAAATTGTATACTACTTTTCTTTGAATTATACCTCCTTAGATTGCCATGAAGAAATAGTATATTCTATTTTCTTTGATTTTATTGTTGCTAATAAAAAGCCTTTTAGATCGGTGAATGTAGACCCTCACATTAACTATATAATCGCACCTTCTGAAGTTTCTAACTGTTTGTACATGGCCCCAGTCTTCCAATGATAATGACGACCAATTGACCATAGGTTGAGATATTGGTTCTACCGTTCAGGTTAGTAGTTAAGTAGCTCCTTTCCTTGAATCTTCTTTGCAATGATAATGAAGGACAGAAATAGATTCTGGATTATTTCTGTATATACTGATTGCCATTGAAGAAAGAAAACCTACACGTTTATATGTATAATTATCCCTTGAAAGAATCAAAATTAAATTAAGATGCACAGCCTATGTAAATTCCAGATTTTAATGTTAATTTCTTTTAATGATGAACAACCATCGACATATAGAAATCTTGAGTTTTCGACAGTTCAATAAAAAGTAGCATTGTTTTGTTTTCATTTTCATTTTACTAACCAACGAGCATTTGTTCACAATCTGTTATGTCTATGCTCTAAGTTGTTTGTTGAGAAAAACTTGGTTTCCGTTATGGATAAATCAAAGGCAATCTCCTGAACCAAATATCGTTCAGGTTACCTACCATTGTTCTCTTAGATGGTCTTCAATATTGTGTACTGTAGTTTGTCTCATTTATGTATTTCTTTAGAGGTGGTGCACTATCATAAATTATATTGAGTTTTGTCTAATATTTTATGAGTTCTCTGATGGAGCATGTGAGGTTAATGGAGACTGTGTCTCCTTCGCTGCTAAGGATGAGGTCACCTCCCTTTATTTACATATTTTCCTGTCTGTGTTTCAGGCATTCAACCTTCAACATATAGGACATGTGTTGTGTTGCTGTCCCATGTCCTGAGATGGACCAGCAAAACAATCTCCATGTTTGTATTACTAACGCATGAGCACCTCCGAAAATGAGTGGTCCTTAGGGCAATCTGGCATGTGAGATGGGAAGCAAGCCACACGGAAATTTGTGCAGGAGTTCATGAACTCAGGGTCCTAAGTAATCATAGGAGGAGTCATGGGTTATGACGAGCTACAGGTCCACTTCATAGATGGATTCAGCGAATATAAATGCAGCTGTGCGGAAGACCTGACGATAGCGTGTCTGCTCTGACACTTTGATTTGGAACAACCAAGACTGAATGTGTAACTGATTTATATATTTTCGCAAAATTTGTTTTACCATGTAGAAAAAATCTTTAAGCTATATAGATTAACATTATATGGGATCCCTCTATCAATATAATTAGAATCACTTGACGGGTGCGGCGTGGCGCCGCACCAATGCTTCCTAGTAACGATTCAAGCGTGACGAACCTCGCCGCTTAACCCGCTAGGTGTCCCGCTAATAGTCAACTTAGAGCACCTTCATCTGTCTCCCCCACGAGGGCCCAGGCAGCCATTTATTTCATTCGGACGGTGTATAATGGTCCAGTCGCGCCCCCGGATCCTTCATTTCGCCCGGATTTGGGCTTTCATCCATCCGGCGAGCTCATGTCATCCCCGGCCCTCCGGGGCGCGCTCAGGGAGTCCGGAGGAAACAAAAACCCGGGAAACGTCGAGGAAAGTTCCCACGCTCCTGGTGGCCCCGACTTGTCGGCGAGAAAGGCCGATCGTCGTCCTCATTGCATCATCTTCCGCGCACCGTAAAAGCCTACCGCCGATCAGTATTCGCTGCGACGCGTAGCTTCCACGCGGCGAGTTAATGTCGCTCCTCAAATTTACCACCGCTGTCCCATCTATTTATCGCGGAGCTACCGCGTCTGGCCCCATTCACCACCGCCGTCCTCCTTCTCCCCACTCTTCTCTCCCAGAAAACTCCTCCAACAATGGTGAACTGCTTCCCAGGCGATGGCGCGGCGAACAACGGTTTCGACCGGCGTTCTCTGCACCGTGCCGCACCCTCGAGAACTTGCTTGCGCACATCGAGGGTGGCAACTACCCCGTACTAGGAATGCCGCCGCTGGCGGCGGTGCCTTCCATCTCGCGCCGACACGGAAGCTCGTGGATGCCACGGCGGATGGCATCGTCGTCGTCGTCTTCTGGGTCGGCGTCGAGGTCGGCATCGCGCTTCTGCGGGTCGGCTCCTCCAACAGCGACGCTGAGGACGGTGAAGAAGGAGCCGGCGTCGCCACCGTCGACCAGACGGCGCAGCAGCGGCGCCCTCGTCATCCACGAGGGGGGGCACGCCTTTGATGGGGTTCGTTGCATAGAAAACAAAATTTTTCCTACCGCAAGACGAATAAAACCAACAGATCTAATCTATGGAACACCCAAGATCTAATCTACAAGATCGAAGCAACGAGATGGAGATGAGACTAACCCTCGAAGATTCCAAAGCCTATGAGATTGATCTCGTTGTTGGTGTAGACGATCGTCCCCGGTGCTGCAATCGGGCAGCACTTCCGTACTCGGTCGCGCGTACGGTGTCGATGAAGCTCCTTCCTCTCCCGTTCCAGCGGGCAGCGGAGGTGTGGTAGATCTCCTCCAAGTTCCAGCAGCACGACGGCGTGGTGGTGGAGGTGGAGGAAGAAAAGCTGCAGGGCTTCGCCTAAGCGGAGCCAGCGTATGGTGGAGGAGAGAGGCGGCCAGAGGAGGGGGCAATGATGGGGGGTGGTGGCCGGCCACCCCCTCCCTCTTTATATAGGGGGCCGGTCGGCGGGGTGGCCCCCTTCCCATCTAGGGTTAGGGGGCGGCGGCCAAGGGGGGAGAGGGCTTTCCCCTCCCCCAAGTTGATCCCCCCTAGGGAAACCCTAGGGGTTTGGCCGGCCTGGGCCTTGGGGGGCATGTGCCCCCGGCCCATTAGACCAGGGAGCATCCCCTTGGCCCATGCTAGGCCTCCTAGGTCGTGGGCCCCATGGTGGACCCCTCCGAAACCTTCTAGAACCTTCCAGTCAACCACCGGAAAAATCCCGAACATTTCCGAAACCCAGAAATCAACTTCCCTTATATGAATCTTATTCTCCGGACTATTCCGGACCTCCTCGTGACATCCTAGATCACATCCGAGACTCCATACAAACTTCATCTCCATACCATATTCAAATCTACTTATGCGACATCGAACCTTAAGCGCGTCACCCTACGGTTCGCGAACTATGCAGACATGGTCGAGACTCCTCTCCGAGCAATAACCAATAGCGGGATCCGGAGATCCATAATGGCTCCCACATATTCAACGATGACTTAGTGATCGATTGAACCATTTACATACGATGCCAATTCCCTTTGTCTCGCGATATTTTACTTGTCCGAGGTTTGATCATCGGTATCTCCATACCTTGTTCAACCTCGTTACCGACAAGTACTCTTTACTCGTACCGTGGTATGTGATCTCTTATGAACCATTCATATGCTTGCAAGCTAATCAGATGACATTCCACCGAGAGGGCCCAGAGTATATCTATCTGTCATCAGGATGGACAAATCCCACTATTGATCCATATGCCTCAACTCACACCTTCCAAATACTTAATCCCATCTTTATAACCACCCATTTACGCAATGACGTTTGATGTAATCAAAGTACCCTTCCGGTGTAAGTGATTTACATGATCTCATGGTCGAAGGACTAAGGCAACTATGTATCGAAAGCTTATAGCAAATTGAACTCAATGACTTGATCTTATGCTACGCTCATTTGGGTGTGTGTCCATTGTATCATTCAACTAATGACATAACCTTGTTATTAATAACATCCAATGTTCATGATCACGAAACCATGATCATCTATTAATCAACAAGCTAGTTATACAAGAGGCTTACTAGGGACTCCTTGTTGTTTACATAACACACATGTATCAATGTTTCGGTTAATACAATTATAGCATGGTATGTAAACATTTATCATAAACACAAAGATATTATAATAACCACTTTATTATTGCCTCTTGGGCATATCTCGAACAGTCTCCCACTTGCACTAGAGTCAATAATCTAGATTACATTGTAAGGTACCTAACACCCATGGCATTCTGGTGTTGGTCATGCTTTGCCCTAGGGGGAGCTTTAGTCAACGGATCTGCAACATTCAGATCTGTGTGTACTTTGCAAATCTCTACTTCACCATCTTCGGTGTACTCGTGAATCGAATGAAAACGCAGCTTGATATGCTTTAGCTTCTTGTGTGACCTTGGTTCCTTTGCATTGGCGATGGCACCCGTGTTGTCACAATAAATGACTAGCGGGTCCAATGCACTAGGAATCACACCAAGCTCAACAATGAACCTCTTCATCCATACCGCTTCCGATGAAGCCTCTGAAGCCGCTATATATTCAGATTCTGTTGAAGATTTCGCCACCGTGCACTCGCTTGGAACTGCTCCAGCTTCATCGCCGCACCATTCAATATAAACACGTACCCAAACTGAGACTTAGAGTCATCAGGGGCGGTGTTCCAACTTGCATCGGTGTAACTGGTTACAACGAGCTCTTGGTCACCGCCATAACAAAGAAACATATCCTGAGTCCTTTTCAAGTACTTCAAGATATTCTTGACCCCTGTCCAGTGTTCCATCCCTGGATCACTTTGATATCTGCTGGTCAAACTAACAGCATGTGCGATATCCGGTCTAGTACACAGCATGGCGTACATGATAGAGCCTACTGCCGAAGCATAGGGGATCTTGCTCATCCTCTCTCTTTCATCTGCCGTAGCCGGACCTTGAGTCTTACTCAAGACCTTACCTGGCAACATAGGCAAGAACCCTTTCTTGCTTTCATCCATTCTAAACTTCTTTAGAATCTTGTCCAGGTATGTACTCTGTGAAAGGCCTATTAGGCGTCTTGATCTATCTCTATAAATCTTGATGCCTAAAATGTATGCTGCTTCACCAAGGTCTTTCATTGAAAAAGACTTATTCAAATAACCTTTAACGCTGCTTAATAGTTCTATATCATTCCCAATCAATAATATGTCATCTACATATAATATTAGGAACGCTACAGAGCTCCCACTCACTTTCTTGTAAATACAGGCCTCACCATGAGTCCGTATAAAACCGAAGTCTTTGATCACTCTATCAAAGCGTAGGTTCCAACTCCGGGATGCTTGCTTCAGTCCATAAACTGAACGCTGAAGTTTGCATACCTTGTCAGCATTTTTAGGATCGACAAAACCTTTGGGTTGTACCATATACAACTCTTCCTCAATATCTCCATTAAGGAACGCCGTTTTGACATCCATCTTCCAAATCTCATAATCGAAAAATGCAGCTATTGCTAACAAAATCCTCACAGACTTTAGCTTCGCTACAGGTGAGAAAGTCTCATCGTAGTCAACTCCTTGAATTTGTCGGAACCCCTTCGCGACAACTCGAGCTTTATAGACGGTAATATTACCATCAACATCTGTCTTTCTCTTGAAGATCCATTTATTCTCGACAGCCTTGCGGCTATCAGGTAAGTCTACCAAAGTCCATACTTTGTTATCATACATGGATCTCATTTCGGATTTCATGGCTTCTTGCCATTTGTTGGAATCTGGGCTCATCATCGCTTCTTCATACGTCGCGGGGTCTTCATCATTGTCGTCCACAATCATGACATTTAGACAGGGATCATACCAATCAGGAGTGGTACGTTCCCTCGTCGATCTGCGAGGTTCAGTAGCTTCCTCGTTCGAAGTTTCATGATCATCATCATTTGCTTCCTCTACTATCGGTGCAGGCTGCACAGGAACTTCTTCCGGCACTGCGCTACTCTGATCTATGAGAGAAGGTTCATCAACCTCGTCGAGTTCTACTTTTCTTCCAGTCACTTCTTTAGTGAGAAATTCCTTCTTAAGAAAGGATCCGTTCTTGGCAACAAAGATTTTGCCTTCGGATCTGTGATAGAAAGTATACCCAATTGTTTCTTTAGGGTATCCTATGAAGACACATTTCTCCGCTTTGGGTTCTAGCTTGTCAGGCTGTAACTTCTTTACATAAGCTTCGCAACCCCAAACTTTAAGGAACGACAGCTTAGGTTTCTTCCCAAACCATAATTCATACGGTGTTGTTTCAACGGATTTAGATGGTGCCCTATTTAAAGTGAATGCGGCTGTCTCTAATGCATAACCCCAAAACGATAACGGCAAATCGGTAAGAGACATCATAGACCGAACCATATCTAAGAGAGTTCGATTACAACATTCGGACACACCATTGCGCTGTGGTGTTCCCGGCGGTGTCAACAGTGAAAGTATTCCGCATTTCTTTAAATTCACGCCAAACTCATAACTCAGATATTCGCCTCCGCGATCAGAACACAGAAACTTAATCTTCTTGTTACGTTGATTTTCTACTTCACTTTGGAATTCCTTGAACTTCTCAAAAGTCTCGGACTTGTGTTTCATAAAGTAAATATGCCCATATCTACTCAGATCATCCGTGAAGGTTAGAACATACCGATAACCACCGCGCGATGCTACACTCATTGGTCCGCACACATCGGTATGTATGATTTCCAATAAGTCTGTAGCTCACTCCATTGTACCAGAAAATGGAGTCTTAGTCATTTTTCCCATTAGACATGCTTCGCATCTGTCAAGTGACTCAAAGTCAAGTGACTCAAGAAGTCCATCGGAATGGAGTTTCTTCATGCGCTTCACTCCAATATGACCAAGACGACGAGTGCCACATATAAGTAGAATTATCATTCAATTTAATTCGCTTAGCATCAATGTTATGAACATGTGTATCACTACTATCGAGATTTAACAAGAATAAACCATTCATTTTAGGTGCATGGCCATAAAAGACATTACTCATATAAATCGAACAACCATTATTCTCAGACTTAAACGAATAACCGTCTTGCATCAAACAAGATCCAGATATAATGTTCATGCTCAACGCAGGTACCAAATAACAATTATTAAGGTTTAAAACTAATCCTGAAGGTAGATGTAGAGGGAGCGTGCCGACGGCGATCACATCGACTTTGGATCCATTTCCAACGCGCATCGTCACCTCGTCCCTTGTCAGGCTTCGTTTATTCCGCAGTTCCTATTTCGAGTTACAAATGTGAGATGTGAGCAACCGAACTAGTATCAAATACACAGGCACTACTATGAGAACCAGTAAGATAGACATCAATAACATGTATATCTGATATACCTTTCTTCTTGACGTGGCCGCTCTTCAGATCGGCCAAGTATTTGGAGCAATTACGCTTCCAGTGCCCCTTCCCCTGGCAGTAGTAACACACACTCTCAGGTTTAGGACCAGCCTTAGGCTTCTCAGGATGCGCATCAACTTTCTTTTCGCCCTTCTTGAAGTTACCCTTGTTAGGCTTGCCCTGCTTTTTGAAACTGGTGGTCTTGTTGACCATCAACACTTGATTCTCCTTCTTTATCTCTACTTCAGCAGATTTCAGCATGGAAAAAGTTCAGGTAAATCTTTATGCATGTTCTGCATGTTGTAGTTCATCACGAAGTTCTTGTAACTTGGTGGCAGTGATTGAAGGACACGATGAATACCCAGCAGGTTAGGGATCATCATCCCCATGTCATTGAGCTTCTTCGCATGTCCGGACATGGCGAACATGTGCTCGCTAACGGAGCTGCCCTCTTCCATCATACAGCTAAAGAACTGTTTCGAGGCCTCATAGCTCTCCACGGCCGCATGAGTTTCAAAGACAAGTTTGAGCTCACGCATCATATCACAAGGGTCGTGGTGCTCAAAACGCTTTTGGAGCTTTGCCTCTAAGCTGCATAGGATGGCACACTGAACTTCGGAGTATCGAGTTACCCGAGTCTCATAAACATTCTTTATGTCCTCGGATACTGCAGGAGGTGGTGGGGGACCTAGCGGTGCATCGAGCACATATTGCAGGCTTCCACCAGTGAGGAAAATCCTCACATGACGGAACCAGATCGGTGAAGTTGCTACCATTGCCCTTAAGCTTTTCTTTCTCTAGGAACTGGTTAAAATTGATGGAGGGGGCGCCATGATCTACAACATATTTGCAAAGAGTTTAGACTAAGTTTATGATAAAATGAGTTCAATTTTAATTCTTAAATTAACTAGGTGAACTCCCACTCAAAACAACATCCCTCGCACTGTCTTAGTGATTACACGAACCAAATCCACTACACCAAGTCCGATCTTCACGAGAAAAGATGTAGCTTCAAAGGCGAACACTCAAAGTGTTTGATACGTCCATTTTGCATCACTATTTTATATCATAATTTACTGTTATTCATTGATATATTTCATATTTGGAGATGATACTTATGTTATTTCATCTATTTTGTATATTTCATGATTATTTGGAGATCGCGCACCGGAGCCAGGATTCTGCTGGAAAAAGCACCATCAGGATGCAATATTTCGGAAGATCGGCAATTGACGGGAATTACACGAAAATTCCTATTTTTCCAGAAGACGAAGAGAGCCAGAAGGGGGAGCCGAGGGGACCCGAGGTGGGCCCACCTCATAGGCCGGCGCGGCCCAAGGCCTGGCCGCGCCGCCCTGTGAGGAGGGGGCCCACAGCCCTCTCTCACCTCCTTTTCTTCGCGTACGTCTTCGTCCCGAAAACCTAAGCTCCAGAGGGTACGTCGCGAAGAGTCACAGCCGCCTCTGCGGGGCGGAGAACACCAGAGAGAAAAGAGCTCTCCGGCGGGCAGGAATCCGCCGGGGAAATTCCCTCCCGGAGGGGGAAATCGACGCCATCGTCATCGTCATCGAGCTGGACATCATCTCCATCACCACCGTCATCATCATCATCATCATCATCATCATCATCACCGCCATCTCCACCGCTGCACCTCGTCACCGTTGTAACAATTTGGGTTTGATCTTGTTTGTTTGATAGGGGAAACTCTCCCGGTGTTGATTTCTACTTGTTATTGATGCTATTGAGTGAAACCGTTGAACCAAGGTTTATGTTCAGATTGTTATTCCTCATCATATCACCTCTGATCATGTTCCATATGATGTCTCGTGAGTAGTTCGTTTAGTTCTTGAGGAGATGGGTGAAGTCTAAATGTTAGTAGTGAATTATGGTTGAGTAATATTCAATGTTATGATATTTAAGTTGTGGTGTCATTTTTCTAGTGGTGTCGTGTGAACGTCGACTACACGATACTTCACCATTTATGGGCCTAGGGGAATACATCTTGTACTCGTTTGCCAATTGCGGGATTGCCGGAGTGACAGAAACCTGAGCCCCCGTTGGTATATCGATGCAGGAGGGATTGCGGGATCTTAGAGTTTAAGGCTGTGGTTAGATTTATCTTAATTACTTTCTTGTAGTTGCGGATGCTTGCAAGGGGTATAATCACAAGTATGTATTAGTCCTAGGAAGGGCGGTGCATTAGCATAGGTTCACCCACATAACACTTATCAA
>NC_061510.1:231410093-231456263 GCF_022539505.1 Lolium rigidum | reverse complement strand
CCGATGGACGCGGCGCTCGCCTGGTCCAGGCAGGACTGGGAGAGGGAGGAGGCAGAGCAGCGGCGGTGGCTCCTGGACCTGGCGGCCGCGCGGCGCCGCGCCGCCCGCGTTGCAACCACCAACGGCGCGCCGCTTATCAAGGTGGAGGACTCCAGCGATGATGTGTGGTACCGGCCGACGCCATCGCCGCCACGCCTCGGCAACCCTAGGCAGGGGTCCAACCGTTGGGGAGCCGACCAGAGCAGCAGCCAGCAGGCGCCGCCACCCCAGGACGGGAGCGACTACACGGCGTTCTACCGCCATTTCGGCATGTAGAACGTTGTGTTTTAAGTCGAGTTTATGTTTCCCTCTGGCCGAATTCAAATATATTACGAATTCGGTCTATATATACGAACTCGCATATATATATATTAAATATCTCTAAATTTCGTCTAAGTTTGAACTTTTTTGTCTGTTTATGTTTTAATTTGCCTATACTTATTCTTTTCCCTGGACTCACCGCTGAGAAAATGGGCCTCCCCAGGCCGAATTTTACATCCATCTGGCGCTAAATAACGCCGGATTTCGGTCTGAGGAGCCCCAACGAGTGGAGATGCTTTTAACACGTACCCCTCCGGTCCATATTAATGATCACTAATATAGATGTATCGAGACACATTTTAGCTATAGATACGTCCATATTAGCAACAACTAATATGAATCGGAAAAAATTATGTGTGCATCCCAGTTTGCAGCAGCGGGATAAGACAAATGCTACGTGAATAGTGATATTTTATGTTTTTGTCTTTATGTGGCACTATTTATGCTGGATTTATCTTTTTTTTGTTTTTTTAAGGATATTTCGAATTTGGTGATGAAAGTTGCAGGATACTGTGTAAACATACATATGTGAACACCCAAAAATTTGTTTCCAGATTTTTTTAACACTTACAATTTTTTTTTGACAATCAATACCACATATATCATAATAATAAATAGTACATGATAGAGATACACGAGCTGTCTCCAGCGATTATAAAATAAAGTCTAAAAGATACTAGCAAATCTTCGAGGTCTTCAAACTCTTCCTTCTTCCAAGACATAATCTTGTACTTTTCTGAAGGCAGCCAAAGATAGATAACAAACCATAGACCTGTAAATACCAACGAAGGTTCTCCCATAATTTTAATTTGAGCCGCAATGCCAAGGCTGCGTGCACGCGCGCAACCATTAAAGTAGTCAATCAACATCGGCAAGAGTACCAACACCAGTATGTCAGGGAATAAAAACCGATCTGCCTTGTCGATGTTGATGGAGAGTCGAGAGTACGAATCACCATTGTCGAGGACGTAGCAACCGGGACAAAAACTGCGAGGATAATCCTCCTCGCGGCAACCATGAGAAAAGATCCAAGATCGATCTGGCGAAGTAAGATCTGAACACCCATACCTAGATAATTGTAATCTTTCAGCACCACCATTGACGTCGCGAAGGAGATCTCGTCGTCGAACGAAAGACCGAAGATCACTTATTGCAGACGATGCCATCTCCATTGCGGGGAAATCAACAAGAAAACGGCGACCAAAAACCTAACATAGACTACTGAAAAGACTACTTTTATTGAAAACTCCACTCATAGATCGGGTTCCCCACTCCTCCCGACGCCGGCGAAGCCGGCCGGCGAAGGGGGAACCGATCTATGGAGGAGGCTGAGTCGGGGCGGCTAGGGCTTTTTCTCAAGAGGCGGCGGCTACAGGGACGTAAACTTTAACACTTACAATTTAAATTTTAAAGAATGGTATCCTGGTATCAAATAGGGTGGTAGGGTCCCTTCCGTGGCCTGTCTTTTTGTCCCCGTTCATACCAAGGCCATTTGTCCAGTTGAGCATGAATTTGCCTACACGCGAGCCTCCTCGTCTCCATTTTCACAAGAAAATTCTCCTAGCCCGCTTGCTAGTTGCGAAAGCTGGCGAGGTAGGCAGTAGGTGGATTCGAGGTCAGATCCAAATGGCTGAGCACCAAGCCGTCCTCCTATCGGAGTTCTCATCCGCCAAGGAGCCACCGATCGAAATCGTCAAATTCAAGTGAATAATTAGATTATATATTTACTGAATCTAAATTATATCACATCAGGGCATTTGGTCTAGTGGTATGATTCTCGCTTAGGGTGCGAGAGGTCCCGAGTTCAATTCTCGGAATGCCCCTTATTTTTGTTTTCAGTTTTTTGAAACCAAAGTTATGTAGACTGTAAAAACGATTTTTGATCAGCAGCAAACTCGAGCAATTTGTTGGCAGTTCTTGAAACCAAGGAAAAGGAAGAGGTAAAACAAGAGGTTAATTAATGTTACTCCGTAGTACTACAATTAATACAGTACATCACAACACACACAACCATGTAAAAAGTGATTAGTATATTACAGTTTACACGCGCAAGACTCTGCAAGATTAGTTTGGTACAACAAGTCAATACATATATGTTTGGCTGGCGATCGGTCGAAGGCTTCTTACAAATTCATTTCCCCGAAGGAATGGCGAGGTCCATCATCTCTAGTCACTTACAATCTTACATGTATTTGTTGATGGCGAGGACGTTGCTGGAGAGCTCCGCGAGGATCTTCTCCTGGCCGGCAATGACGGGCTTGAGCGCCGGGCGGTCGAGGAAGCCGTTGTCGCAGGTGTCCACGTAGGTCCTCGCCGAGTCGAACGCGGTGGTCGCCGTCGACTTGTCGCCGCGCTTCAGCGCCGCCAGCCCCGTGTCGTAGCTGGTTTTTACGTCGTCGTACAGCGTGATGCAGTCTTTGATGGCGCTCTTGGTGATCTGGTCCACGCTTGGGTCCGCGGTCATGTCCTTGGCCACTTTAGTCGCCTCCATGATCTTGGCGCGCACGGCGTCTATGGCGAGGTTCAGCACGCCCAGGCCGTCCTTCTGCCGCGCCGGCACAACGGTCGTCTCCGGCAGCTTCGCGATCGACATCTCGCACGTGTAGGGGAATCTCGTCTTGGCGCACAGGGACTTCACCACAGGGCTCAGCATGTCGAGCACCGGCCGCGGCACCATCTCCTCGAAGGACTGCACGTCCAGCTTTGGCTTTTTAAACGGCACGGCGTAGCCGTCGGGCGAGTCGGACGCCGGAACGTTGCCGTCGGGAGAGTCGGTCGCCGGGACGTAGCCGTCGGGCGAGTCGGTCGCCGACATCGCCGGCTTAGCCTTGCTCGGCGTCACGTAGCCGTCGGGCGAGTCGGTCGCCGACATCGCCGGCTTAGCCTTGCTCGGCGTCACGTAGCCGTCGGGCGATTCGGTCGCCGACATCGCCGGCTTAGCCTTGCTCGGCGTCACGTAGCCGTCGGGCGAGTCGGTCGCCGACATCGCCGGCTTAGCCTTGCTCGGCGTCACGTAGCCGTCGGGCGAGTCGGTCGCCGACATCGCCGGCTTAGCCTTGCTCGGCGTCACGTAGCCGTCGGGCGATTCGGTCGCCGACATCGCCGGCTTAGCCTTGCTCGGCGTCACGTAGCCGTCGGGCGAGTCGGTCGCCGACATCGCCGGCTTAGCCTTGCTCGGCGTCACAAAGCCGTCGGGTGTGTCGGCCGCTGACATCGTTGTCGGTGCGGCGTAGCCGTCGGGCGTGTCTGCCGCAGCAATCTTGGGCGGCAGAAAACCATCAGGTGTATCCGCCGCCGACATCGTCGTCGTCGGTGCTTGGTAGCCATTGGCGGCTGCCGGCAACCGTGGCGGTGTCTTCTTCGCCGGCGTCGCGTACCCGTCGGGTGTGTCCGCCGCCGGCATAGATTCGTCAGCCTTGGTCTCTATGGGGACAGCATCAAAATCTTCGTCCTTGTTCTTTTCTTTGGATTTCTTTTCTTTCTTCTCCTCGGAATCATCCTCTTTGCTCTTGGATTTCTTCTCTTTCTTCTCATCATCATCCTCGTCCTTGTCCTTGTCTTTGACTTTCTTCTCGGTGTCATCCGTGTAGTCGTCGCTTTTGCTTTTGGATTTCTTCTCCTTCTTCTCATCATCGTCGTCGTCCTCGCTCTTACTTTTAGATTTCTTCTCCTTCTTCTCATCATCGTCGTCGTCCTTGTTCTTCGATTTCTTCTCTTTCTTCTCGCCATCGGCGTCCACCGAATAGTCGAGCTTACTCTCAGATTTCTTCTCTTTGGCATGATCCTCTGCGTCGTCGGTTGTGTTTTTTGGTTTGCTCTTGAACTCTTTGGCTTTCTTCTCAGCGACGGCATCATCGTGGGCAGCTTCCTTCCTCATTTGTTTGACTTCCGCGTTGATCTTGGCCTCTAAAACCTTCTGATCGTTCTTCTCAGCGACGGCATCATCGTGGGCAGCTTCCTTCCTCATTTGTTTGACTTCAGCGTTGATCTTGGCCTCTAAAACCTTCTCATCGCTCTTACTTTCGGGTTTCGGCTCAACGCCGGCACCCATAACATAGCTCGTCTTCTGGACAGCATCCTTAGGGGCTGCCTCCTTGCTTTCCGGCGCCGATGTCTTCTCGCCGGCATAAGCGGCAGGGTCGGCGCTCATGACATAGAGCTTGTTGGCACCATTTAACCTCCTGTGCCTGATTTCCTGAGGGGTCAACGCCGGCACGAGCGGCGCCGCCGCAGCTAGGAGGACGAGGAGGAGAAGCAGCGCCGGAGCGAGCTGCGTCCTCATCGTGATCATCCGGACAGGGTGGTGGTGTGGTGCGGGGAAAAGTTTGCACTGGAGGCCAGAGGAGAGCATGGGTATTTGAACCGGGAGGGTGAGCATGTGACTGGCCGTATTTGGCGGGAAACGGGAGGTCGCCCTGGTCTTTGCCATTTTCCCGCGCGAACCGTAGCCGGTTAGCATGTAGGCATGTAGCAAACCCTCCTCCGGCAGAATTAAGCGCTTGCCGTAAACACAGGAGAAGAAATGGAGACTAACTAAAAGACTCACAATTGACCTCCCATTGATTTGCTAAAATAAGGAATTCCCAGCAGGCAGCATGCACAATGTTCGTTATTCATCCAACAAAAAGTTCAATATTGCTATAGAGTGACAGACATCCGGATAACGTGTTTGAGGTACCCCGAAAACAGATTTGAGATAGTAGAATTCATCTGGCAGAACAAATTCTGAAAATCCAAACTGCAAATTTTTTTTAAAAAAGGGCATTCACGCCATTTTTCAACTTTCCATAAATGGTTCATCGTCATCACAATGAGTTCATGCATGTATCAGAACCCTAATAAACTAACACTATAAATTAAACCCTAACAAAAAAAGAGGCACGCCGGCCATGGTGATACTTCATCGAGATACGGCGGTGTCAGCGTTCACTACTCGTCAGAGGAGACTTCTATGTAGTTCTGGAGGAGGGCTTGCCGGTGCCAGAAGAGGCACCTCGCCTCGTGCACCTCGCAAGTGTGGAACCCCTGCTCCAACTGATCGTCACTGAAGGTCGCAATGTCGCGACAGCGCTTCGTCTCGTGTTCCTTTGTGTGCACCGACTACACGAGCACCCTCCTTAGAACCTGCTTTGCGGCCTCCTCCTCCTCCTCCTCCTGACAGACGGCTGGTAGTCGATGACAAATGGGCAACGACGCGTGGCTCCCCGAGAGCTCCCCGCCTCTCCTAGGGGTGCGTAGTGTGAGGCAAAATGTGCCTCGTGTCAAAGGCAGGTTCGGTGTGCGCACTCCATCGTGAGTCGAACATGGACTTGGCGCTGTGTGCAGTCCTTGTCGGAAGGCAGAGGCGTGCCTCCACGTGGGGACACAAAAGTGCCCTCCCCTCCCCCCAGCGCGAAAGCTACTCACTTGCCACACTTTATGTGCCAAAATATGGCAGATTCCGGTGGATTGCGTTGGTCGTGGCACTTGGGGAATAGAAAATTGGAACCCCAAATCCCCTTCCATTCTTGTTATATAGCAGCTAATTGGGCCAATATTTAGTGCCCCGGAATTTTTTTAAGGCGAGACCGATATGCGGTTTCTATTATGGACGCGAAAACGACGCATACCAGCCGAAAGTACAAGGGCAGGGGCTAGGGTTGCGAGGGTACAATAGCTGAAATCGCGTATCTAAATGTGTAATTATGCACTCCTCATCTTATGTGTATGTGTTGTAGTGCTATATAGGCGAAGATGCCGCTAACCGATTTTGAATTTATATAATATATTTCAGAACATGACAGTAATTTATTAATAAGTAAACCAGATGATATCAATGTTGTGGTTTAGTTTACCTAGGGCTGGAGAGCCGCACCTCATCCGCCCCTGCTTCGTAGTCAAAATTTATTAGATTAGTTGTAATTTATTAGATTATTTGTACTAGTTTTTGCTTTCACGGGCTTGTGCGGGTTTTCCGCTTGCAACCCTAGGTTCAGCACACAAACGAGTGATATAAGAAATTCAGAAGTCAAATTACCTTTGTGTATACGTGCATGAAGATTTTATCTCTTCCAATTGATATAGCACCATACATATGCATTTTGAGGCCTCCAATTGATATAGCACCATACATATGCATTTTGAGGCCTCAGGAGCACGTCGATCTGGCATCTGCCGGGCGGCTCGAGCTGATTGACTCATGGCTGTCGAGCATTCCGATGTTCGCGATGGGGATATATCTTCTGCACGAAGCGACACACGGGAAAATGAATAAGTCCAGAGCCCGCTTCTTTTGGGAAGGAGCCGGGAATAAAAGAAAGTACCATATGGTCGATTGGGCGACGGTGTGCAAGCCACGGGAGTTTGGAGGATTGGGTATCCTCAACACGAGACTGATGAACATTGCTCTGTTGTTAAAGTGGATCTGGAAGCTTTACCGGGGGCGGAGGGTCTATGGGCGGACCTGCTCAGAGCCAAGTACCTGGGAGGGAATGATATCTTCTCCCCGCTGGTGCCGACGAAGGGATCCCAATTTTGGAATTCCATACAGAAGATCAAATGGTATTTCAAGCTGGGGGCTAGGCACAAGGTTGCGGATGGGAGACACACGTACTTCTGGCTTGACTGGTGGACTGGGAAGGGTCCCTTGAGGGTACTGTTTCCCCGCCTCTTTCAGTGCTGTGACAACCACTTTGCCACGGTTGCTGGAGTGCGGGATGCCAATGGGTGGCATATCCGTTTTCGAAGGACCTTCGGCGCTGCCGAGGTCGTGGAATGGGGCAACCTCTGTCGGATCTTCGACCTCCACCCCTTCTCGGAAGGGGAGGACGTGGTGACGTGGGCCCTTGAACCTTCGGGGACCTTCTACACCAGGTCCATCTACGGACGACTATCGCAAGGGGCGGTAGTAACTCACTTCAGGGAGGTGTGGAAGACGAGGGTTCCGCCCAGGATTAGAGTTTTCTTGTGGCAACTCATCAGGAGCCGGCTGCCGTCCGGTGTGCAGGTTGCGAAGCGGAACGGCCCGACTAATGGGGCATGCGCCTTCTGTGGGGAACATGAGGATTGTAACCATATTTTCTTCTCATGCCACCTCGCCAAACTGGCATGGGCAGGAGCTAGGGAGCTCCTACAGTGTGACTGGAACCCAGCAGGGGCTGGGCAGCTCATCGCTCTCGTCCAAAGTCTGTCGGGGTCCTTACATAGGCTAGCTTGGTTCACCTTCGTGGCCCAATGCTAGGCGCTTTGGAATATTAGGAACAAACTAGCTATGTAAGAAAAGCTTATCAATAATCCCGCTGATGTTTTCTTCCACATGCACTCCTATATGCAGCGATGGAGGGTTCTGGTCAAACCGAAGGACTGAGCGACGCTGGACGTGGTGATGGAAGGGGTTAGGAGGCTACAGGCGTCGACGAGAGCACCCGCTTCATGATGCCAGATGTTCAGTACCTGCTCTCTTGGTAGGTGTGTGTGTGTTGCCCGATGGTTTCTTGAACCCGTCGGCAGTTATCTGTGTGGTGTGTGGATCTGAGTTGTGGGGCTTGTGGATGCCAGGAATTTGTCTTGTAAGCTATGCTACTCTTGTGGTTGTCGTGTGGTTTTATATATAAAACCGGGCCTATGGCCTTATGTTTAAAAGGAGCACGTCGATGTACCTCGACCGTACTCTTTTCTTTACCTCCGCAAGTGCTACTTCGCAGCTATAGCAGAAGATTCAGATCCTATTCTTTTACATTTTCTAGCAGTCCTGTTTTCGTTGATTCATCATGATCATTGCTCTGAAAAATGGAGTAGCGTTTCTGTAGTAACTATTCAGTCGAAAAGTGGTTTTTGTCTCTCACGCTCCAGTGAGCTCGTTTTTAAGAAAAAAGCTGAAAACTTTATTTTGTCTCAACACGTTCAGAAAAAAAGAGTACAGTCTAGTATGTATGACCGTATTTGCGTGAAACTATTCTTATGTGGTCTGCGCAAAAAAAAAATTGAAGCAAAATAGAGCTTTTTGGCCTTTTCAAAACCATGATTTTATGATTTTTGTGTAACTAACAGAATACAATCCATTATTTGGAAAAGAATTCATACAAAACAAGCAAAAAAACTTGAGTAAACCTCCACGATAACCTTTGTCACTTGGTTCTTGGAGAAACGACTAGTGAATCCCTTCCAGCAGGCTCCTGTCCCGCGATTTGGCCCATCTCTTCGCCTCTGACTGCCACTCTAGCAACGGGTGGCGGGGGCTCTCATTGTGTGTTCTTAGCTCCTTGTGTTTCTTTAAGTATGGTATCCAAGCTGCGGATTTGTGGTTACGGGGGAGACATCTCCAAGTTGAAATTGGTCTATCGGTTCCTTCCCCATCACAAAGGTGTCTTGTTTGGTATCGGCGCGGAGCCGGTGAAGGTGTATTCTTACATGTCCTTTTTTTAGAAGATCTCAGCTGGTTTGTCTGCGCATGTAGCTATGACCTTCATCATGCCTTCCAAACTTCGGATGTGTCCGTAGTCGATATGCAAAAGGTGAAGCATTTGTCTCGCCTTTGTAGGCGACTTTATAATGTGGTGCTCAAACCTATAGAAGGTGATTCAGGCGTGTGTACTTTTTTTTGGCCAAATATAGTGGTAGCTAGGTTCTTGTCTGTGTTTCCGTCTATATTTAGGGCATTATTGGTTTGAAGAAAAGTGAAAGAATAACATAGGAATAGGAAACCTTGTTCGACAAAGATAGGAACAGGACAATGTTCCTAGGTTGCACTCTGATTCCATTTGATTCAAATTGGATCAAAGGAAAAAAAGAAATAGTAAATTTTCTTCTGATCCTAGTTTTAGAGGAAAACGCAAGAATTTTACAATCCATTTGGACCTATTTTTGAATTCCTAGTTTCCTACACACAAAAAACAAGACCGAGATCTTCAATGGCATAGCAATATTCTAATTATACTTTTCATATGGTTTGACTTTGATTTTACCATGTTTATTAGGATTCGTGTGTTTGCTCGATTCCTCAGAACCAAACTTTGATCCAAGCTTACATGATTCCATTATTTTCCAATACTCTGTTTTTCGCATGCATTTCTATCATATCTCCTGAGTTTTTCCTATTGATATGTTTTCATAATCCTATGAACAAATCAAGCCCTTAGTTGTTATACATATTATTGGGACTATCTATTTAACAATCGACTAATTTCCAATTGGCTATCAATAGATGTTTTCAACCAATAGTGAAGCAACACCTATCCTGCCAGCACATCGCTTCCCCACTCTTGTCCGAGACAAAAAAAAAACTTGAAAGGGGGTTTTTGTTTTTTCCCTATCCCTGAAAAGGACCAAAACCCTAGGAAAGTAGTCCAAGAGGAAGAAAATGAGAAAGGAAAGGCATAAGAGAGAGAAAAGCTCCACGGTCTTGATGGATAAAGTAGCCATAAGATCCTAACCTGTAAAATATATATCTTAATTAGCCATGTTACATTCTTTTTTCCCTTGTTTTTCTCTATTTCCCCTGATTTTGTAGCTAGTAGTCCATTTAGAGAACAAGATAACAGCAAGAAATAGGGATAGAAGCTTCTACTTAATCATGTCCCCTGCCAAAAAAAATAGGTCCATGGTTGTTCTTTTGCATGAAAACATCATGGGTAAAACACCATCGAAAGCAGATCGTCAACAACAAAAATAAAGCAAACAACCAGGCTTCAGATCTATTAACCTTTGGTTGGGGGGAAGTCCATACAAAGAGAACACACGAACATAGCCTTGGCGCTCTTTCAACCTGGTTTGGATTCTAAACTAGATAGCAGGACAGACTATATAATAAACTAGGTAGATAGACTAGACAGCAGGACACATAAGATGCTACATACTAAAGTGCCAAATTAAGCCATAAACTTCATCTCGCTTCATCTCAAATCATGTCGACACTAATCTTTATCTCATTTGTTGGAACCCACATTTCTGCTAAGGAATGCAACAAGAACATCACAACCTGGTAAACCTGCAAATCACTTCTTGCAGCAAATGTTGCCCACGCTTTGTTGCTGATTTGCATCCTACAATCAGCGCAGGGGTTGTACTCACCATGTACTGCTTTATCATTTTTTCTAACATTACAATGTTACATTTCAAATACAATTTTAGAGCATCGACAATCTTCCGTGGGATTTTCTGTCATTTAAAACCATTAGGGAAAAAAAGTAGAACTCATTAGGCTAGCACACCTAAAAAAGTTAGTGCATGTAAAAGAACACGTGTGACTAAAAAATGATGTATTTATAACTTGTTGGTTGTATTTTTGCATATCAATTCTTTACTTGTGTCTCTGCCTATAATTACTTGCTTACAAAGCATGTAAAGCTTACTTAAAAGACATGTATTAACTAACATAAGATACTTTATTTATGTGTCATATTGCTGCTATTTACATAGAGGATAAACGTTGTAAAACTCAATCTGGTTTGTTGTATATAATGCCTATAATTTCTTTACTTGTTTCTCTTCCTATAATTACTTGATTACTAAATATGTAAAACTAACTGAAGGACATGTAAAAAATAATTGAAAATATGTGTTTATGTGTCATATTTGTGCTATTTACATAGAGGAATATAGGATTAACATGTAAAACTCAACCTAGTTGGTTTCAGGTTATTGGTTTTCACCAATAATGTTGCCGGTGAAAAGTAACTAGTACTCCCATTGTGTCATCGTCTCCATCCTGGGGATATTCTGTTTACAGGAAATTATCTATCAAAGAAATCAAAAGTGTACAGTTGCCTTATTTATTTTAACTCTCTATCAAGTACTTCCTCCATTGCATAATTCTTATGGTGGTTTCAGTTCAAATTTGAACTACAGTTAGGACAATAATAATTATGGAACGCGGGACGGAGTACTCTGTTTCACATCAGTAGAGGTTGCCTGATCTGGTCACATCTTATTTACCATTTTGTTTGTTACATCCGGTGATTTTTATTTTTGGCTGTGCGCACAATGGTCTTATGACAATGTGTCAATATATACAATGAAAGAGAGTTGGTACTAAGAAAAGTTACTTTTGGAAACTGATAATGTAGAGGGAACATATTTGTTAAACAAGAAGCAACATCGGTCTGTATGAGTCCCCCAAAAATCGTTCTTGGCTCTTAAGAGTGTGCTTTTGTCTAGGTTTAAGAAACCTGCAAGTAAACTATAACTATAAATGATGAATAATTTCATGGATGCAGTTAAAACCATACAAATAAACAATATGATCATATGAAGCTTGTGCAAATAAAAAGAATACAAAGCACTGTATATTTGGATGAAAATATGCAGGTCTGCATGTTATATGTTATATACAATGCCCTCTACCGAGAAGTGATCTGCTCTAATGCTAATTTTTAAAACAAAATCATATATCCCAGCAGTATATCTTGATGAATGTATAGCAGCAGACACGAAAATAACTCATGTGAAGCTCTTTCAAATAATACTCGGTGAAACTCCGACAAAATTCTCGTGAATGAATTCACGAAACCTGAATTTACTGAATCCAGTGTTACAGGCATGGTACATAAATATACTCCTTTTAGAATACAAAGTGATAACACACCCGTCTCTTTACAAAACAGGTATAAGTTCTCTTTACAGAAAAGTACAGCAATATTGCAAACGCAGTTGCATGCATTAGTGGTACATTGTGGGTAAGCACTTGCACAATGTAAATCAGGGGGTAAAAACGGAGCATGGGCCTTATTATGATTTTACGGCCATGCCTCCTCAAGTGAGCTGTGAGGGAAACTTACTTCGGTTGGTCCCTCGTAAACTCGGTGAGCCCTTGGATTTAGTATGGCAGGCCGGGTAAATGGCCGATCTTCCTCGGCCTCTGCACGGCGTAGCCATCAGTTGCTTCGGCCGCCGGTGTCTCTGGCTGGGCAGTCTTGGGCGCGTCGGTTGTGCTGGCCGCTGGCGTCTCCGGCTCGGTAGTCTTCGGCGCGGCATAAGCGTCGGTTGTAGCTTCCGGTGTCTTGGCTTCCTCCTTCGCTGCCTCCTCTTTCTTTGCCTCCTCCTTCTTTGGCTCGGCGTAAGCGTCGGCTGCCGGTGTTTTCGGCTCCTCCTTTGCTGCTACTTCCTCCTTCTTCAGCTCCTTTGCTGCTACTTCCTCCTTCTTTACCTCCTCCTTCTTTGGCTCGGCGTAGGCATCGGCTGCCGGTGTTTTCGGCTCCTCTGCTGCTACTTCCTCCTTCTTCAGCTCCTTCGCCGCTACTTCCTCCTTCTTTGTCTCCTCCTTCTTTGGCTCGGCGTAGGCGTCGGGTGTACCTGCTGCCGACGCCTCTTCCTTCTTTGCCTCCTCCTTCACTTCCTCCTTCTTCGCTTCCTCCTTCTTCACTTCAGCCTTCACTTCCTCCTTCTTCACTTCAGCCTTCACTTCCTCCTTCTTCGCTTCCTCCTTCTTCACTTCAGCCTTCACTTCCTCCTTCTTTGCTTCCTCCTTCTTCACTTCCTCCTTTGGCGTGGCATAGGCATCGGGTGCCGGTGTCTTCGGCTCCTCCTTAGGGGCTGGCTCGTCCTTCGTTGGTTTGGTGTAAGCATCGGGGGCAGGCTCCTCCTTCTTGGGCTCTTCCTTCTTTGGTTCCTCCTTTGGCTCCTCCTTCTTTGGTGCAACGTAGCTCTCTGGTTTCTTTGCCTTCGGCTTCTTAGGTTCGTCCTTCTTTGGGATCTCTGGTTTCTTCTCGGCCCCAGCAACTTTAGAGGTATCTACTTTTGCTTTCGATTTCTTCTCCACGCTGGTGTAGCCGTCGTCCTTGCTCTTGGGCTTCTTCTCGGCGTTGGTTTTGGGTTTCTTCTCGGTGCTTTTAGATTTTTTCTCCGAGCCTTCTTCCTTACTCTTGCTTTTGGATTTCTTCTCAGCGGCGACTTCAGATTTCTTCTCCACACCGGCATAGCCAGGGGCGCTCACTGGTTTGTTCTCTGCGGGGGCAACGCTCGGTTTCTTCTTAGCACCGGCATAGTCGGGGGCATCCGGTTTATCCTCAGCAGCCTCGACTTTCTTCTCGGCAGCAGCCTCGACTTTCTTCTCCACAGCAACCTCGGCTTTCTTCTCCACAGCAGCCTCGACTTTCTTCTCCACGGCAGCCTCGGCATAGTCGGCGGCGGCTGGTTTATTCTCCGCAGCCTCGACTTTCTTCTCGGCAGCAGCCTCGACTTTCTTCTCGGCTTTCTTCTCCACAGCAGCCTCGACTTTCTTCTCCACGGCAGCCTCGGCATAGTCGGCGGCGGCCGGTTTATCCTCAGCAGCCTCGACTTTCTTCTCGGCAGCAGCCTCGACTTTCTTCTCAACTTTCTTCTCCACAGCAGCCTCGACTTTCTTCTCTACAGCAGCCTCGGCATAGTCGGCGGCGGCCGGTTTATCCTCAGCAGCCTCGACTTTCTTTTCTGCAGCAGCCTCGACTTTCTTCTCCACGGCAACCTCGGCTTTCTTCTCCACGGCAGCCTCGGCTTTCTTCTCGGAGGCGGGCTCAGATTTCTCCGCACCACCGGCATAGGCAAGGTCTTCAGATTTCTTCTCGGCGGCAGCAACCTCAGGGGCGGGCTCCGATTTCTTCACCTCACCGCCATAGTCCAAGGCCGACGCGAGCTGCCTGGTGGGGGCAACCGCGAGGAGGAGAAGAAGCGCTAGAGCGAGCTGGGCCTTCATGGCGATCAACTGGAGGTGGTGGTGGTGCGATGAAATGAATGCAGGAGGTCGGAGGGTATTTGAATAACGAGGGAGGGAGAAACGAGAGGTCGTGCTGGTCCTGGCCATTTTCGCTGAAACGGGTAGCCGCAAACCCGTAACTAATCTTGTCCTGTAATTACGGGCCTGCCGTGAACACAGGAGCCGAAAGAGAAGGCGGGAACTTTGCTAAAAAGAGGTTTACCACTTTTTCTGGGAGAAAAAATTGCGCTGTTTTCCCACTATGTGCAGCACGCATTTGTGTTTTTGGCATTGACTCAATTACATGTGGGCTCAGAACCCACCTGTCAACGAAAAATATATGGAAGGCCAACGCATAGTGTTAACAAAAATCATACTCCCTCCGTCCATAAATAGATGCCAAAGATTTATTTAAATTCGGATGTATCTATACACTAAATCGTGTCTAGAACATTATTAATTGGCATCTATTTTGACAGAAATTATTGTCATGTACATTATCTAACATAACAAGAACTTCCATGTTAAATGCTTGCTGCAAGTTTTTGGCACTGGAGGATACAATATTCCACCAGACTACATAAACTCTATATCGTCCTTCTGCTGCTCTAGGACAACCGTGGCGAGCGCTCGTCGATACGCCACCGATCTCGGGTTCCTCACAAGGACACAGATCTCTCGACCCTGCATGCTCTCATCAGTCCACTGCTGTCGCCGCAGCACTGCTAGCAGCCTTGCTTCGCAGAAGGCAACCGCAGCAGCATCTTTGCCAGTGCTGTCACAGTTGAAGCAGATGCAAGTGTTCATTAGACAGCATAGCGCTGGAATGTACTGATGGGTAAGGAGAGGGAATGCTACCTTCCGTGGACGAAACCAGTCGTGACAAAGCCTATCGGCCACCTCAAGGCCTCCCGTGTGGTGTCATCTTTGGGGTGTTCGAGGTCGTTGGTGCCAGGATCCAGAGATGAGAAATAAGAACTGATATGGGACTGAGGGATCTGGACTTCCCATTTTTCTATGCATTCTTCCTCCTCCTCCTTTGATCTGATACAACATGAAAATGGATGACTTCTCTTGAAGAAATTTATTTACAGAACAAAATGTTTTCAGCCAAAAGAAGAATCTGGCACATGGATTTTCTTGAAAACAAAACCAGTCACCTAAAGGTAACTGCAAGCAATCCAAAGGGAGGGCAGCATAAATCTTACAAAGCATTATTATATGTCATGTGGAGCCAGCACTTCAGGCCCAGTCACAAGGAGGGTTTGAAATCAGCTTAGAGATGAGCTTTATTTTTAGTTTGCTTGCATATCAATTAATTGTTTCCATAGATAAAGATTTTGTTAGTTGGAAGTTAGATTGGATCTGAATCAGTCAGCCCCATAAATAAAGTGACCTAGGCGTGGCTCGGCCGCACGTAATATCATAGAATCAGTACAGGTGATAACAGGAGGCTTGCCTCCAGTTATCCACCAAACAGTGATCTCTCATGCCAACGGCACAGAAGGATCTTCCTAGCTACGCTTTCCGGAGCCTAGGCCGTTTCATATAGAAGCGGAAATAGGAATATTTTTTATTCCTTTTGTTTGTTACTCTTTTTTATTTTTATAAGCAAAGGACGCCCAAATATACCATAAAATTATATACCATCAAATAACTAAATATACTCACTTACCTACACAGCTATACCATCAATAACACAATATACTCTGTTTGGGAGAACTTAATAGAGCTCCAAAGTGCAAGTCTACAACAGCAAATGAAAAGCTTATATGGGATACTAACCTGGTTTTCCAAGCTACAAGATCTGATGAAAGTGGGGCACAAACAACAGCACCCTCTTCAAAAGAACCTTCCTTGAACGCTCGGATCAGGACCCTTACAAGACGTAATCCATTTAGAGAAGATGTTGTCTTGACAGTGCCACCAGAAACAAAATTGGGTTGGTCAGTATCTATTTCCATTTCAGATGAAGAACTCAAAGATTTCATATCAAGTTCTTTCACATATTGTCTCAACATTTGGAGGGTCCTTGGAACAACGAGTTGGACGGATGCAACAACAGTTGGTGACGGTCCTGAGTCTCCACAGTTGGAATTTACTGGGCAACATTCAGTTAACACCATAGCAGAAGGCTTCGAGTCATCTACTTCAAGACGTCTCACTGTGCTATCTTCTTCATGTAAACTAGCTATGATACAATGCCATAAAGGTGGTACAGGAACTCTTGGAGGTCTCTTGGCAGCAGGGAGGCACTCAGCTGCTTTGTCAGAAACAGCAGCCACTTCTGTCATAAAGGATGCATATGCTTTGCTATCCGGATAATCATAAGGGAAGCATGGCATCTTGAACTACAAAAAGGAGGGACCAATGTGTTAGCATCTAAGATATTTCCCAGAGAGCAACTGAATTACAGCTACTAAATCTTCTCTATGCTTCTTAATGCAACACACTTGAGTATTTGACAGTATTTTAATTGTTCCATATACTGAATAGTAACACATGACAATGTTTAACCTACGAGAACAAACTAAAACAGGAAGCTAATTCAGCAAAGGCAATAACAATTGCAAGAATCCCCATATTACCTTTGATGCAATCCACCGTCTCTCTCTTAAGCCAATCGCATATGCACCATGAGAAACTAGAAAGAGCCAAAAAGGCTTTACCCAGCTCAAAGGTACAATAACAGACCACCTGTACATTAATTGAACGTAAGACAGTATTTTTTTTTAGCAACGTAAAGCAGTAGTTAGCTCAAAAGGAAACATAAACAATAAGACATCTTCAAATTAAGAGGGTGGCATGATGATGGAATATAAATTGCAACACCCTATAAATTCAAGACGATTAGCACACCACCACCATATTAAACAACACATTGCTAGTCACACGATATATAAGACTGCAAGGAAAAGAAAAAAGGCCATTCTCTGCCCAACTCACAAACAATTTTGTAAATCATAATAATCAGCACTTGATTATGTTTCGTAAGTGTTAAATCTAAAAAGCACCATGGTTGAAGTATTCTGTTAGGACTTTGGAGGGCTACACATTTTAACACTAATCATCATCCCATGCGCCCGCACAGGCTAGTAATTCTATTCTGTTAGGACTTTCATAAGTGTTAAATCTAAAAAGCACCATGGTTGAAGTATTCTGTTAGGACTTTGGAGGGCTACACATTTTAACACTAATCATCATCCCATGCGCCCGCACAGGCTAGTAATCCTTATTAACACATAAGCATTACACTATAAGAACAAAACTTATGGTATCAAAAGTAATTAAGAATTGGAAAATGTATATAATACTTAATGGTGTATTTTTGAACAATTATTATTGAAAACAACCGCAATATGTTGCAGGTTTATGAAATGATGATTACTACTCCTACTATCGCTGTGCATTTATGGGAAAAGCACTTGGGCTATTTATAATTACTAATTAAAACCAATAAAAATCAACGTTCATATTTTTTCTAAAATAGTACATGCACTTCAGTGAACTTCCTCTCTTACCGGTAAGTCATGTATAGATATACAGGATCGGAGAAACATATAAAGCTTTCTATGAGATCCAAGAAATACATAATACTGGTAAAAATAAACCATATACTACTCCTTTCCTTGGGTTTTTGTGAATATTCCAGATGTGCAAACTTTAGAAGGAATATTTTTGCTCATATATAGACAATTAAAAGGGCTATAGGATTTTATTTAGCTCTAGTGCATTTCTTTTGTACAGTCATTTATGCACATGTGTACATAATTCTGTCCTGTTTAGAATCATGTAGCTTTATCAGGATGAGTTCACATGAAACATATGTGTGTGGATGGCAATATTTGCCAACTTGGACTCTATAGGTATGCTAGTACGTAGATTAGTGTACCAAGTAAAACTAATAATTGGCAAATCCGTCACCGCACATTTTATCATGGCCAGAAATTCAAGATCCACTATTATTTCTTGATGCGTCTTGTGTGACCTCGGTCGCATGGCAGAGTACACAAAAATGCATGACTACTTGCCTTCTCCTGCAATTGTTACCACCTGTGTCGATCCAGAAATCCACATCAACAAATTTGAAAAATACAAATATGTTTAGAATTTATATTATCTCTGAACAGGGACAATTGACGTGAATCATCATATGCCTCGTGAACTTATCAATGATTCCAAGTTCAACGCACAAAACCCAATTAATACACAGCTACACGCTCATGCACTTCCTTTGGAAGTTCCAATCCAAATAAACCTCAAAAGCCACATTCAAGGGTTTAGAGATTTTCTTTATTGGGCTTTTTTTATGAAAAGTAGGAGGCTATCAAATCATATTTCCCTAGGAGCGCCAACATTTCTCATTTAATCCTAGCTGTTACAGTATGATCTAACAGTTATTTATTACTCCCTCTATTCACTAATGTAAGACCTTTCAGCTTTTTATAGATTCACTCACTTTTGGTCCGTATCTAGTCTACTTTTAGTGTGTAGATTCACTTATTTTTGTTTGTATCTAGTCCACTTTGAAATATCTAAACGGTCTTACATTAGTGAGCAGAGAGAGTAATATTTTTCAAGGATTAACGAGAGCCTCCAATTAGGAAATATTGAAAAGATGGAACTATGGAACCATATAAAAGCTACCCGTAATAGATGTTAACATTTTAGTGTTATGCTCCAGTGAGCAGGAAAACCAATGTAACATCTTCTAGAGAGAAATGCTGAATTTAGCCTAGAGACACCAACCTTTCTTGAGCATGTTTCAGAAGAATAATAGGGCAGGATCGACTGGAGCAATCTTTCACTTGAGCTGCTTGTTCTTGATCATTTCCAGAATCCAGACAGAAAAACTTTATACGTTGGTGTTGTTTCTCCATGCAATGGATCTCCTCTGTTACAGGAGGGTTTATCTTACAGCCAGAATCCCACAATTCTCCACAATCAGAAATGAGCATATCGTGCCTTCCAGGGTGCAACCGTGCTGATGACAATATGTGTCCCTCCTCGCATGGTGCCTCATCAACATTTAGAACTAGGTCTCCCCGCTCCACGAATTTGTTTTCCTGGTTCGGAACTATTGACAGAGGAGAATCTGTGGCCTCAAATGAAACTTCCCTGGGGTCATGAACTATCATGGACAGTATAGCACCGGGCTGAAGAATCTCAGCGTGATCGATCATAGATTGTTTCAAAAGATGAGGTCCAGTAGAGGAATCCAGAGAGGGATCAGTTGGTTTAGATGTATTACTTGTATTAAGTGCCCTGTTTATCATACTAGAATTACATGAGATAGAAAAACTTAAGTTAGCATGGCCTAGACATGTTCTGAAAACAAAACAAAACAAAAAAGGACAAAGAACTCACTCGCTAACTGGGTGCAGTATACTCTTAAGAGACTGCATAGCCTTGCATCCCATGACTTCCAATCTTGCAATTTTCCCCTCTAGTGAGAAACAGTTTACCAGAACACCAGAATCTTGCATCTAAAATGCGAGGCCGCACATTCAATGGTGATAAAAGATTAAGAATTATATTGATGCACGTAAGAAATTTTTTCGTTGCATAAAACAAATTAAGCTAACAAATAGCAGATAAATAATAAGAAAATTAGTTTTGAAGTGTCAAGATACTCCTAGTCAGCAGCTGGATGTAATGTACCCCGGTAGAATTTAAGAATTGTCAGTTACTAACTCTATGTTAATCATCAAACAAAATATTTGACTGTGAGATCACTAATGTTCTGCTAATCCTGATGCACAAAATTTACTAATATCTTCTGGTTAAAGAATAGCTTGTCCTAATGGTTAACTCAGACGAGGAGAACAGGAGACTCACATGAAACAAGAGAAATGGTAAGAGTTGTTCACTGCTGTTCCTCCTAAACCCAAGTCTTGATGTGTATGCTATCAGTTGTGGACAATTTAACTCTTCAATAAGAAAGTACATGTACAGGTTTACATGATCTCAACTGAATGTACGCAAGATGAACAGAGGAAAAAGGATTTAAAAAAAAAACAAGCATTCTGATTCCACAGAAATGGTACTTTATCTCCAAATGAGAAGGCAGCATGCATAGTCCTACAGAAGAAAATAGAGGAAGCACCTGTTTGTCACATGCGATTCTTATTGCATCCAGCCCTTCATCCAGCGAAGAAGGATGGATCCATATCCATAACTGGCGTTGCAAAGAACTGCAGCTTCCTTCCTTAAATCTAGGTTGGCAATTGGACAGATCTCCTTCTTTGGCCTCCGACTTCCTACTCTCTCTTGAGAATGGTCTCCACATGTATGTCACTGGTCCAATAACTTGAGAGTGGGGATTCCCAGCATGGCAAAGCTGGAAAGAACAATTAAGTCACAGTTGTTATTCTAAACACTCTTCTACCTATACTGTCTGTGATAAATAATATGTAAATACCATAGCGTTCTCATAGCAAACACCTTGCATAACTTCATCTTTTAGCTGCTTCACGTTAGATGATTCATCTGCAGGAGTCAGACACAGAACCATTCCCATAATGGATAACAGGGAGTCCTACAAAAGTTAGCCAGCAGCCAGATTGGTTTCTTAAATACTTATAAATGACGACCGGTAATGAAGACAATCAAGCTACAAAGTACATGCTAGCAACAGAAAGACAATGACTTTCACCTCAGGACCATCAAGTTGAATCGGGGTGAAATAGCTAGCATCATGAACAACTGTTCCATTTTTCAACCGCTTGAGAATTGCCCTTGAACCCCTTCCACTGCAAGATGGAATGTTACCAATATTAATCACTGAAATTCACATGTAAGACTAGCCACGGTTACATCGCAAAGAAAGAAATCATCATTGCATGAAGGTTGCCAACAACGTAAGATAAATTTCAGGCATATTGCCAGCTTCGGAGAATCGAAAAAAGATTGCCAGCTTCGACAGTCTATATCACATCGGCATATTGATGAAACTGGTTAGTAATGATTTGGATAGGCTTTGCTTGTGTGCCTACAGATGGACTAGAACTTTACAAATTTTGCTATCTGAGAAGGTTATTTCAGAAAAAGAAAATGACAAAGGAGCCGAACTGAGAAGCAAGCTGCAGTTGAATGATGAAATTTTCGTTCAGCATGAATCAACACTACCAACTTAACACTGATTTGAGCACACTGAGCAAAGAAAATTCAAATTCAGCATTATAGAAAACTCAGTGGAGTAATCTCATTTCCTCTGTCCGAGTTTGAGTAGAAGACAGGAAAGGAAGAGCTCGTTTGCCGCTCACCTCCCCTGGGCGCCAACGGGCAGAACGAAACCCCACCGCCTCTCCATGGCGAACCTCTTGGCGTGCCACAGGTGCGTGCGCAGCCGCCGTGCGCCATCGCCGGCGACCGAGAACCCCTCCGCGGGGTTGCCCGCGAGCTCCCGCCGGCGCCTGACCCTCCTCGACTGACGCACCGGAGTGATCCCCTCCTCCGGCCCATCGCCCGCAGCGGCGGCTCTGCTTGTGCGGCGGCGCTTGGAGGGGAGGTGGCCCGTGGTGCGGCGGCGGGCGGAGCGGTGCTGCTGGAAGCGGCCGTCGACGCGAGCGGAGACGGCGCCTTGCAGGGAGCGTAGCTCTCCGGCGCGGTCGGCCGCGAAGCGCCGAACCTCGAGCTGCCGCGGCGGCGGGGGCACGGCTGCGCCGCCGGCCATTGTTGGGACGGAAGGGTTTCTCAGGGTTTAGTTGCGAGACAAGTCCACTTTACACCCCTAAATTTGTCTTAAGTTCAGATTGCAACCCTAAACTTTTGGTTTGGTTCACAACACACACACAGGACACGTACAATGCGGTGATGTCAGCCTTCCCTTAGAGATGCCACGTCAGATATTTGCTTAGTTGGAGGAAAGAGAATGAAGAGAGAGAAGGTTGTCTTCTCTTAGCTAAGAGATCATCTCTTAGGAAATAAGGGAAGACTATTTTCTCCATTGTATCACATATGTCTTCCCTTAGCAACAAATTTCGTACCAAAATTTAATTATTCATATTAATTGCTAGAGAAGGCTTTAAGAGATAATGTATTGTATGACTTATATCTAATGCCTTCTCTAGCTGATGTGGCGGGGTAAGAGAAGGCATGTCTTCTCTACCATTGTACATGCCCTAACTCTCAAATCCGTTCCCTATACCTCCTTTGCAAGTTTGACTCCGCTTTTGCCTGCATGTCACATTGTCACGGTTTTCTCTGCATGTGCCAATTCAGCATTCTAATTAACTTGCTTTTTCTTTTTTTCTTTTGCTAAATCTCCCCAGGAGCAACGAAGCGCATATCCGATATCTCTGGTGTTCCAAGCAAGAGAGACTGGGCCGGGCCGGGAAAAATCGAGGCCCCCTGTGAAACTTTAATATGGACCCCTATATCTCTAGAAAAATAAAACTAATAAAGAATTATACAGTGTGTATATACCTTTTATAGATGTTTAAATTGAGAAGCTAATACCTAAATTCTAAACTCGTGGTAAAGTCATCTTAATATCTATTTTAAGAGGAACGTATATTTTTCAAAGCTAGTCGGACCAACGTTCTCACCAAAAATAACCTACGTCTAATGATTTTGATAGCGTGACTTCATCCCCCCCCCCCTCTCTCTGCTCTCAAGCGTGAACAGTACCTGAGTGTTTCTCACCGACGCCCGGGCCTCTACGATGCCCTCTCCGCCGGATTAGCCGGCCGGAGTTGGGCCAGGAGGGGCGCCGGAGTAGATAGATCTAGTACTAGTTTAGTTTTGGGCTCTATGCCCGGTAGTAGGAGCAGAGTTTGGGATCATGGCGGCCAGATCCGGAGCTTCATAGGGTGTCTTTCTCTGCTCATTGTGCTCCTCCGGTCGGAGCTGGCGGCGGAGGAGACCACTGTCTCCTTCAATAAAGGTATGGCCGTCTTCCACATCCAGTTGCCCAAGATCTTCAAAGCGGAGCTCCTCCCGGCTGGCCGTGGCGGCGAGGAGGAGGGGCACCGAGTTGAGGGCTATGGTTCGACGGAGTTTCTCCTGGACAGCCGTGGAGGCGAGGGGTGATACGTCCCAAACGTATCTATAATTTCTTATGTTCCATGCTACTTTTATGATGATACTCACATGTTTTATACACACTTTATGTCATTATTATGCATTTTCCGGCACTAACCTATACGAGATGCCGAAGAGTCAGTTGCTGTTTTCTGCCGTTTTTGGTTTCAGAAATCCTACAAAGGAAATATTCTCGGAATTGGACGAAATCAACGTCCAGGGTCTTATTTTTCCACGAAGCTTCCAGAAGACCGAAAGGGATACGAAGTGGGGCGACGAGGCGCCGCCACCATAGGGCCGCACGGCCAGAGGGGGGCCCGCGCCGCCCTATGGTGTGGGCCCCTCGTCAGCCCTCCGACTCTGCCCTTCCGCCTACTTATAGCCTTCGTCGCGAAAACCCCGGTACCGAGAGCCACGATACGGAAAACATTCCAGAGACGCCGCCGCCGCCAATCCCATCTCGGGGGATTCAGGAGATCGCCTCCGGCACCCTGCCGGAGAGGGGAATCATCTCCCGGAGGACTCTTCATCACCAGGATCGCCTCCGGATTGATGTGTGAGTAGTTCACCACTGGACTATGGGTCCATAGCAGTAGCTAGATGGTTGTCTTCTCCTCATTGTGCTATCATGTTAGATCTTGTGAGCTGCCTATCATGATCAAGATCATCTATTTGTAATGCTACATGTTGTGTTTGTTGGGATCCGATGAATATGGAGTACTATGTCAAGTTGATTATCAATCTATCATATATGTTGTTTATGTTCTTGCATGCTCTCCGTTGCTAGTAGAGGCTCTGGCCAAGTTGATACTTGTAACTCCAAGAGGGAGTATTTATGCTCGATAGTGGGTTCATGCCTCCATTGAATCCGGGACGAGTGACGTGAAAGTTCTAAGGTTGTGGATGTCTCTGTTGCCACTAGGGATAAAACATCAATGCTTTGTCTAAGGATATTTGTGTTGATTACATTACGCACCATACTTAATGCAATTGTCCGTTGTTTGCAACTTAATACTAGAAGGGGTTCGGATGATAACTCGAAGGTGGACTTTTTAGGCATAGATGCATGCTTGGATAGCGGTCTATGTACTTTGTCGTAATGCCCCGATTAAATCTCATAGTAGTCATCGTGATATGTATGTGCATTGTTATGCCCTCTCTATTTTTCAATTGCCCAACCGTAATTTGTTCACCCAACATGCTATTTATCTTATGGGAGAGACACCACTAGTGAGCTCGTGGACCCCGGTCCATTCTTTTACATCCGAAATACAATCTACGCAAACTCGTTCTCTTCTTGTTCTTCGCAAACAAACATCATCTTCCACACTATACATTTAATCCGTTGTTTACAGCAAGCCGGTGAGATTGACAACCTCACTGTTAAGTTGGGCCAAAGTATTGTGATTGTGTTGTGCAGGTTCCACGATGGCGCCGGAATCCCTGGTGTTGCGTCGCACTACACTCCGCCACCAACAACCTTCACGTGTTCCTTGACTCCTACTGGTTCGATAACCTTGGTTTCTTACTGAGGGAGAACTTGCTGCTGTACGCATCACACCTTCCTCTTGGGGTTCCCAACAGACGTGTGTCAACTACACGCCAGCAAGGGGGAGAAGCTCCGTTGGTCTTCGTCTACGGCATCGACGATGTGGAGATCGGGTGGATCGATGCAGTGGTGACTCCCTCCTCTCTCGTCATCGTGGTGGTGGTAGAGGAGAGGTTGAGTCGTGTGCTGTCTGTGCCTGCTCGTCGTGTCCGCAGCAGGGGAGTTTGCAGGCTTCTCGTCGGAGGCTTCTCACGGCGCCGCTGTCGCCGTATTTTATGGCTGAAGGGCAGCCCCTCCACCCTGGGAGGTTTACCACGGCGCCTTTGCCGCCGTATTCCATGGACGTAGGGCGGCCCCTCCACCCTGAGACGGCGCTTGCCGTCGTTCTCAGGACTTCTTCAACCTCCAATCATCTAGACGGAGGCTCAAGCAGCTTCGTCGGAGTTCGCTCTCGCCCCCATGTCCTAAGTGGTTCTGTCCCCGGCGGCATGGAGGTTGGCTCCGGCGAGTTCGAAGGTGGTGGATCTGGAGCTGGCCTGGATCGCGTTTTCTTTCACCGGTCAAAGGTCCTTAGTGCAAAAAGCTTGGGTCGATTTGTAATTTCTCTTTTCTCCATGACCCTTTATGTAAAATGTACCTCCACCACTGATATTGCAATGAAGCTCTAGGTCCTTCGGGACCTCTCCTGTTAAAAAAATGATTTTGATACATTTGAACTATTTGGGTTTTAAAATTTGAAAAAGAAACTTTTAGAATCTCAAAAGCTTATAGCATGAAATGCTATTAGCTTACGTACATGTACATAGATAAATCCATTATAAGAACTATCCCCATTAAATCAATAGAATAACACTATATATCAAATTTACATCACCCTTTATAAATTAAAATAGCAGTTATTATTTCAGTGAAGTGCAGTTTTGGATCACGGCATCAATAAGAAATAGTAAAAAAAGCTGAAGAAAATAAAATACAAGACCTGAAGCTACAAAAGGAAAAAATCAAACCTGGAACCTCATGCTCAACCAACCACATTCTTAACGTGGGAACCAACTGGGAAGCATTAGTTTTGTATTTACCTTCTGTATTTTTGCTATATAAAGGGAAACTCTAATATTTTGGGGCCTCAAAAAATTTTGGGCCCTGTGCGGCCGCACGGGTAATACTCCCATGGGCCCGGGCCTGAAAAGAGAGACACGACGCCGCCGTCTGGCTAGCATTCATCTGCCCACGCTGCACTCCAATGTCAATCGGATAGACTGATGGCTCTCCGTGACTCCTGCCCTTCCCCTCCCACTCTACTCTGCGTCACCGTCTCAATGACTCTCCTCTCCCTCCCACCCTTCCCCTCCCTCCCATGGCCACCCTTTCCCTCCAACTCCCGAGGGAGAGGCTCTGCGGTAGCTTGTCGTCGGGAGTTCGCTGCCATGAGGGTTGGTCCGAACACGGAGCTGCTGGGTGGAGGCGGCAGGGTGCTAGAGCGGCTGCCGTTGTTGGTAGATCCCAAAATGTGAATACAGTCCCTTGAAGAATTTTGTGGACGTACTTGTTTCCTCGTACGCCTTACGTTTAATTTTCGGCTTGTGCTTTTGGCCTACGGCAAGAGGCACACGTACGACCAGATAAACTAGCACACAATATCACGGGACGCTAGATCGCTTTGGCAGAGCCTTGTATGAATTATCCCGATCTTCCTTTATTGATAGCAATGTGATTACGGGGAAAGCATCCAACGGGAGCTGTGATGACCTTACAGACGGTGAGTGGCGGCGGTGCACTTTGGGAACAACGAGGTTATAGCAGCGGACGGGCCAGACACGCGACCAACTGTCATTGAGCGAAGGCAGGGAAGGCAGAGACGAGATCATGGTCGTGCTTCGAGGTTGGGGGAAGGGGTGAGAAGTAGGGCCAGCGGCGGATTTCTCACGGGACCGGTCTGAATCGGGAAAACGGAGCTTCAGATCGCTAGAGCAGAGGGCAGAAAGAAACGGATGATATGGCAAGAAAACCGAACTTTTTCCCAAATGCTAAAAGGTGATCGGGTGCTATTAGTCTCATTGGGCACTCTCTCCTCGTCCGTCCGATGAAAACCAAGTCGTGTCCCAACACTCAGATCGGCGCTGTTCCGACAGCGACTTGTGTTTGTGGTCCTCATGCGCGATAAGAAACGTGTCTTCAATCTCGTTAGCAGGGACTCCTAAGCCCTATCTCCATTTCGTTCCCTTCCGCCAACCTCCCTCCACCACAAAAGCAATCACCGCGCCCTCCCAATCCCGCCGCCGTGCAAGCCCTAGCCTGCTCCTCTGTCTCCATGCGCCTGCTATACCTCTGCAGCCCCGGCGTCGCGCCAAATCTCCCTGGCCTTCATCACCCTCTCCCTCCATCCCACGCAGCCCTCTCCCGCTGATGCCCCCGCTCGTCGGCGGTCCGTCGTGCATCCACCCCTGAGAAGGACGCCAACCTCTTCCTCCACACGTGTCGCCATCCCCGCGACAAGGAGGAGGGCCAGCCTACTGCGAGCTGAAGTGAATGCAGGAGCATCTTCCTTCAAGGGTCGCCGTTGTGCCGCACTAAAAGGCCTAGGCATGGACCAAGGTTTATGTTTGAGAACTCACCAGCTCCTATCTATCCAACATAGCATCTAAAGTTTCCTAGCTGTTGCTGACTTGCTGTGAGATTGGATTGGTGTTATAGATTGCTTTCTGTGCATGATTGTCCCACACGTGATTGCTAATATTATTTATGCATTGCTAGTTGGCATTCCCGATACTATTGGATTTGTCTGCAAAGAATGGTTCAATCTTGGGTTTCATATATAAGCTCCTCAAGATAAATTTTAAGAAGTCTGTTTACACCGCATCATACCATACCATACAAGCATTGAGTACTAATGTTCACGCACGCTTCTATTCTTGTAGACAGTGTTGGACATTCAAGTGCAGAGGTTTGTAGAACATCAGCAAGTTTTTCTTAAGTGGATCACCCAAGGATTATCGAACTTAGGGAGGTAGAGATCAAAGATATCCCTCTCAAACAACCCTGCAATTACGATACAAGAAGTCTCTTGTATCCCCAACACACCCAATACACTTGACAGTTGTATAGGTGCACTAGTTCGGCGAAGAGATAGTGAAATACAAGTAATATGGATGATTATGAGTGGTAATTGCAATCTGAAATAAAAATGGCAGCAGACAAACATGCAGCAGAACTGGTTGTAAACGGTATTTCAGTGCTTGGAAACAAGGCCTAGAGATCATACTTTCACTAGTGAACACTCTCAACAATGATACCATAATTGAATACATAGATATTATCACTTCACTTTGCTACTCTAAACCACTCTCCGGTTTGATAATAAACACAAATTCATTACGTAGGTCTGCATAAGCATTCCTTAAAGTTCGCATTCTCAATCTATGGACACTCCATGCTGTCACTTTGAGCATACAAAGATGGTACTAACTAGTCTCCATAATTCATAAGTATTTCTATAAATTAAGCATAAGAATCAAAAACGGTGTGCACACTGTCACCTTCACACCGTTGGACAAGGTGTCCCCGGAGATCACATAATAAAACCACTTGAGTAGCACAATAGTTGAAGAATAACATCTACTTATTCAACTAGATTACAAAGATCATGATCACATAAAGATCATACATGGAGAGATAGATAGCCCACATAGCTACCGGTAAAGCCCTCAGCCTCGGGGGAGAACTACTCACTCCTCATCGTGGTAGTTAGCAATGGCGATGGAGTTGGCGGTGGAGTCGATGGAGATGGCTCCCGGGGCAATTCCCCGTCCTAGCAGTGTGCCGGAACAGAGACTTCTGTCCCCCCGAATCTTGTCTTCGGCGACGGCGGAGCTACAGAACTTTTCGTGGACGGAGGCTTGTTGATTAGGGTTCACGTGTCGGGAGGCTTCTTATAGGCAGAAGGGCGAGGTCGGTGGAGGCTAGGTGGCCCCACACCGCCCCTAGGTGGGGCCAGGCCACGCCTAGGCATGGTTTGGCCACCCTATGGCCCCCCTTCGTCTCTCCTCTGGACTTCATCTTCGTTACGTAAAAATAAGATCTTCGGCTTTTGTTTCGTCCAATTTCGAGAATATTCTCTGTACAATTTTTCTGAGATACAAAAGCAGAAGACAGGGAACTGGCATTGTGGCATCTTGTCAATAGATTAGTGCCGGAAAATGTATAAAAGTGCAACGAAGTGTAAAACAAAACATATAGCAATTGGTGTAAAATAAGCATGGAGCATCAAAAATTATAGATACGTTTGCGAAGTGTCAAGCATCTCAAGCTTAACTCTTGCTCGTCCTCGAGTAGGTAAGTGATAACAAAAATATTTTTTGAGGTGACATGAAACCAACACAATCTAGATCAAGTTATTGTAAAATCATTGTAAGCTGGAATCAAAGTACTCTAAACATAGGCATGATAGACATAATTCTAACAACAAAGTTTAGCAACTATGTTATGACATGAGGAGTAACTCAAACAAAGGATCATGAATAATTGTGCACTGAAAGCAACTGTTTGTTTTTTAGCATAGAGAAAACATAGCATTGTGGTACTCAACTTGTTCTTTATGGAGTAGCAAAACATAAATGCTAGGACACCTTTAAAATTCAAAGGGTGACTAGATACAAGTAATTTAAAAACAAGCAATACCATAATCATGAATCAATCAATAATAAATTTTGGGACTATGCACATTATACTCAGAATGACAACTATGCTCTCTTAATTGGTGCATAAAGCAAGAAGATGAAGACTCAACATAAAAGTAAAAGAAAGGCTCTTTGCAGAGGAAGTAAGATTAACAAGTTTTATAAACCTTCCAAAAGAGTATGGTACTTATTAGCTTTGAGCTCTCATTGCCCCTATCATAAGCATCTTGAATGGTTAAAGTTAATGCAATGGAAAATATGAGCTATATGCTTGACAAATCACAAGTTGAAAATGTCATGCCCCTTGAATACGGGTACCTAAACCTCATGCTACTCAACTTAGGTCCCAAATGAGTTATTTTCATTGTAAGTATACATGTATCATCGAGAACCGCCAACGGGGTACCTCCTACCCGATGATATGGAAGTACTCTTGTAGGAGCAACCCCATGCCAAAATGACAAGACAAACAGACAATGAGCATCTCCTCAATTTTTTATTTACTATGGGTATAGATTTTTATTGAAAATGCTTCATAGAATGCTCACTATGGTTCTTTTCGCTGTAAGTTTCCACCATGAATGATGCATGGCTTAGATTAGCGGCCCAGATGTTTCTCTAACTCATATACAAACTCCATGGACTTACAAGTTTCCATTTTATCTCACACGCTAGGCATCCATAAACAAAAGAACATGACATTAACTAAATATGAATAAGTGCAATGATGAAAGCGTTCCCCATGAAAGCATGGTTATGCTAACTCCCAACTTGCAATTTGCAAACATATAAACTGCATAAGGTAGTCACAATGATCAAGTTTATTAAGTGAAATAAAATAAAAATAAGCCATCAAGTTCGTGAGAGTTTTACTAACTAATTTTCTCATGCCAAAATTTAATTTGGAAGATAAATAAAAACATGATAAATATACTTGGAATAGCAATAATGCTAGTAGGTAGATATGGTGGACACAATTGGCAAACTTTGGTTTATGGTGGTTGGATGCACGAGTAGAGTTCATACTCAGTACAGGCGAAGGCTAGCAAAAGACTAGGAGCGACTAACTAAGAGAGCAGTAATGGACATAATCATGCATAGCGATAAAACATTGTTAATCAAAGCATAAAGTGATATTACAAGTCAAAAACAAAATGAGCATAGAGGCTTTAGTTGACTGGTTGTAGTCATAACATGGTATAAGCATGTGCCAAGTCAACCCAATTAAGCATCAAAGAAGAATACCATAATATTATAATTTTATGATGGAAACAACACATGATTCTTTCGATGACACATTATGCACTCTTAGCTATTTGAAACAAGTCATGTTACAACAATAAATACTAAGCATATGAAAAGAATAACATCCAACATGACATGACATAGTCTATGCCACAGTCTAGACAAGCTTCCTTTTGCATCATTAATTATAGTCATGAAACATTTTACTCGTCTCCAGCACCAATCAACTTATTTGAAATAGCTCTCAGAGATGAAAAACAATATGGACCAGAGAGATAATCATACATCAATAAAGAATACTAAAGAGCTCTGAACATAATTAGAGTGAAAGAACAAGAGCTAAACGCAATACTATAAAATTAGAACACTCGTAGAACAATAATAGCGAAAACTAGAGCGTTCTATGCATATAAAATGGAGCGTGTAATTCTACAAAACAAATATGCCGGGATACAACCATATGCTACAGCAAAAAAAACAAAAAAAATAAAGACGCTCCAAGAACAACACAGTGTACGAAGCAATAAAAATATAGCGCATAGAGAGATGACCAGTTGCTTTGTTGATGAAGAGGGGATGCCCAAGGCATCCCCAAGCTTTGACGCTTGTACCTCTTGTATATTTTTTTGGAGTGAAATGGGCATCCCCAAGCTTGAGCTTTTGTCCATTGTTCATCTCATCACATCATTCTTCTCTTCCTACACTTGAAAACTTCCTTCATACAAAACTTCACACAATTCTTTATTAGCAGCATTACTACAATCAAAATAACAAATCCACTTGGGTTCAGTTCTAACATATATAAAACATTCATTAACACATTAGCTACTGTAGCAACTTCTTCAATAAGCTCTTTGCTCAAAGGAACTCAAAAAGAAAGAGATTAAGAGGCAAATGCAAATAGTGGCAGAAATCTGTCAAAACATAACAGCGGGTAAAGATCAATTTTTTTTTTGAAAATCTTCTGTTGCCCATCTCGAAAAGTGTTCAACTAACAAAAGTTAGATAATAACATAGGGCATATGAAAAAATTGAAAGCTCAAAATTCCGCTCTGGATGTTCATCGAATTTTAATGGTGACAACACATAATCTGTTTTCAGGATAACAACTTCCCCAAATCTTACTTTCTCTCTATTAGAGGCTATTTTTGGCACAAAAACGAAATAAAAATGATAACGAGAGGTTATTACAAAGGTAATAACTTCCAAGACTCAACAAAAGAAAAATTATAGTAATTAAACATGGGTTATCTCCCAAGAGTGCTTTTCTTTAACACCTTTCAGCTAGGCGCAGTAGTTTGAGAAGATGCTCACGTAAGAAATATGAATTGAAGTAAAATTGAGCATCAAGAAGTAAATATAAAAAAAATTAAGTCTAAAACACTTCCTATGAAAAATAATCTTGTAAAGAAACAAGTCATGAAAGCACAAAGCAACAAGCATAGGAAAGCAAAATAAGTGGAACTTCAAAATTTTCAACATAAAGAGGTGAAACTTAGTATTATTGAGATACATAGAACCATGTTTCCCTCTCTCATAATGACTTTCACTAGCATCATGAATAAAATTAACAATATAACTATCACCTAAAACATTCTTATCATGAGCAGCATGCATAAAATTATTACTCCCCACATAAGCACAGTCATTCTTATTAATTGTAGTGGGAGAAAATTCAACAAAATAGTTATCATTATTATTCTCATCACCATAATCATAAAATATAGGAGGCATATTGAAATCAGTATTAATTTTCTCCTCAATAGTAGGTGGACTGAAAATATCATATTCATCATTGTAATCATCATATATCGGAGGTATAGTATCATCATAAGCAATAAAGTAGTTATCTTCCAAAGTGTGCTCATTTGTAAATATATCATCATTGGATGGAATATGGATAGTACTAACAGTACATCAATTATTAACATCATCATTTTCAGAATTGGTACCAAAGAGATTTTCAATATCAAAAGTAGTGTGATTTTTCCAATCATGATCACTACTATAGGTAACAGGCATAGGAACATCATCGAGTTCAGACTCATCAAAAACTATAATAGGAGCAACATGTTTAGGGGAAAATACCGTTTTCTCTCTCCTTTTACTCCTCCTTCTCTTCTTCTTCTCTTTAGGAGGGAGAGGCTTGAAAGGGAGCTTCTTCCATACCCTGATTTATTGCCAGAAACAATAGAAGAAACTTTGGAGGATTTCTCCTTATCATTAATAAGAGCAAAGCACATATTAGTCCTGTCATATTTTGGTAAAGTTTCATCTTTTAAAATATTTTGTATGTAAGCATTTGCATGGCAATTATCAACACAATAAAGATGACATCCATGTAGGACGCTATTCGTATCAAGAGCACTCATATCTACCAAAGAAGTTTTCCTTGATAACACTTCACACCCCAAAAATAATGTAAGTACATCATGTTGATTAGGAGTGATCATGTCATCACAATACAAACTTGCAGCGCTCATTGGATTCTAAAGGCTATTATCATGGCCTCAGCATTGAAAATTGAAATGACCTACTTCATAGCAAAGTTCACAAACAAAAGGGTAGAGGGCACAAACTTTTTTACCAAGATCATTTAAAATTCTAGTTTTTCCATTCCTGTGATGGATACAATATTATTCTTTGACTTGATTCTTTTCATAAGGTCTAAGTACTCCACAAAAATTAACATGCTTATAAGAAATAGTACTTTCAGAAGTTTGAGCATGTGTATTGAAATCATTAATAACAGTTACATTTTTCATGCAAGTGTCTTTATAAGGTTCATGATACATGTCCCAATTCCTTTAGGAACATTAATATGGGAAGCAAAAAACTCTACAGCAATCAACAATAATTTTAGGATCAATATCATATTTAGCACTAAGCTCTTGAAAATCAGCAGTTTCAGCGAAAGACTTAATGCAATCATACTCATAGTTTATACCTGATTCTTTACCTTTGTCGTTATCCCAATCTTCGGTATTTCTTTGAATTGTTTCAAGAAGATCCCACTAAGCTTCAACCTTCTTACTTGTGAAAGATCCCTCCAAACAGGCATCTAGATAGTCCTTGTATTATCCTGAAAGCCTTGTATAAAAATTATCAATAACAATATTATTGGGGAGCTCATGAATGGGACATTTGAGCATTAGTGACTTCAATCTCCCCATGCTTGGGCAATACCTTATCCATCACGAGGACAAAAATTATAAATATAATTCCTACACTACAAGAAAAGTTGCCATGGCCGACGAAGTTGAAGTCGCACCGTGGTTGCTGGTGTACCATGGCCGACGATTTTTGGTCCCTCCGTGGTGCATGTCAAAACTTTTTTTTCTCGTTTTTGAGGCCACCTAGCCCGACGAAAGCGGCCAAAACGTCGCGTATGGTGGCCGGGACGTGGTGCATCTCGAAATCTCGGGTTCGCCGGCCGAGTCAACGCAAATCCGCACCGCCGAGGGATGTAGGGCCCGGATGGCAGCCTCTCCGGCATTGTTTTTTTTCTCGATCGCGCCATCTCGTTCAACGTTCTCCGATCGAGCCGTTTACGATGCGGGATCATGGGTCCCGCATGTCATCCTCTATGAACCAAAATTCTTTCTATTCTTGGATTTTTTGACCCCCCGATTTCTCGGCTACTTCCTTTTTCTTTTGATCCCTTGCCGCCTTGGAAACGTTGAGACCGGCTGCTTGCTAAATGGGACCCGCATGTCATCCTCTATGTGCAATCAACTTTCTTTTCTTGGAGTTTTATTTGGCACCTCAAATTTGGTTACTTGCCTTTTTCTTTCGATCCCCTGCCGCCTCTCAAACGGTGATACCGCTGTCTGCTAACCTGGGACCCGCATGTCATCCTCTATGCACTATAAAACTTTCTTTTCTTGAATTATTTTTGGCACCTCATATTTGGTCACTTACCTTTTTCTTTCGATCCCCTGCCGCCTCTCAAACGGTGATACCGTGATGGCGTGTATTTCACACGTTCGTTGGGCAACCCCAAGAGGAAGGTATGATGAGCACAGCAGCAAGTTTTCCCTCAGAAAGAAACCAAGGTTTATCGAACCAGGAGGAGCCAAGAAGCACGTTGAAGGTTGATGGCGGCGGGATGTAGTGCGGCGCAACACCGGAGATTCCGGCGTCAACGTGGAACCCGCACAACACAACCAAAGTACTTTGCCCCAACGAAACGAGTGAGGTTGTCAATCTCACCGGCTTGTCTGTAACAAAGGATTAACCGTATTGTGTGGAAGATGATTGTTTGCGAGAGAAAACGAGTAAAAACAAGTATTGCGGTAGATTGTATTTCAGTAAAGAGAATTGGACCGGGGTCCACAGTTCACTAGAGGTGTCTCTCCCATAAGACGAATAGCATGTTGGGTGAACAAATTACAGTTGGGCAATTGACAAATAAAGAGAGCATGACAATGCACATACATATCATGATGAGTATAGTGAGATTTAATTGGGCATTACGACAAAGTACATAGACCGCCATCCAACCGCATCTATGCCCAAAAAGTCCACCTTCGAGGTTATCATCCGAACCCCTCCGGTATTAAGTTGCAAAGCAACGGACAATTGCATTAAGTATGGTGCGTAATGTAATCAACAACTACATCCTTAGACATAGCATCAATGTTTTATCCCTAGTGGCAACAAGCACAACACAACCTTAGAACTTTCTCATCACTGTCCCGGTGTCAATGCAGGCATGAACCCACTATCGAGCATAAGTACTCCCTCTTGGAGTTAAAAGCATCTACTTGGCCGGAGCATCTACTAGTAACGGAGAGCATGCAAGATCATAAACAACACATAAGCATAACTTTGATAATCAACATAACAAGTATTCTCTATTCATCGGATCCCAACAAACGCAACATATAGAATTACATATAGATGATCTTGATCATGATAGGCAGCTCACAAGATCCGACAATGATAGCACAATGGGGAGAAGACAACCATCTAGCTACTGCTATGGACCCATAGTCCGGGGGTAGACTACTCACTCATCACTCCGGAGGCGACCATGGCGGTGTAGAGTCCTCCGGGAGATGATTCCCCTCTCCGGCAGGGTGCCGGAGGCGATCTCCAGGATCCCCCGAGATGGGATCGGCGGTGACGGCGTCTCCGGAAGGTTTTCCGTATCGTGGCTCTCGGTGACCGGAGGTTTCGTCACGGAGGCTTTAAGTAGGCGGAAGGGCAAGTCGAGAGGGGGCACGAGAGGCCCCGGATGACAGGGCGGCGCGGCCAAGGGGGGGCCGCGCCGCCCTAGGGTTTGGCTCCCCGTGGCCCCACTTCGTTTCGTCTTCGGACTTCTGGAAGCTTCGTGGAAAAATAGGCCTCACGGGCTTTTATTTCGTCCAATTCCGAGAATATTTCTTTACTAGGATTTCTGAAACCAAAAACAGCGAGAAAACAAAGAATCGGCACTTCGGCATCTTGTTAATAGGTTAGTTCCGTAAAATGCACGAATATGACATAAAGTGTGCATAAAACATGTAGATAACATCAATAATGTGGCATGGAACACAAGAAATTATCGATACGTTGGAGACGTATCAGCATCCCCAAGCTTAGTTCCGCTCGTCCCGAGCAGGTAAAACGATAACAAAGATAATTTCTGGAGTGACATGCCATCATAATCTTGATCATACTATTTGTAAAGCATATGTAGAGAATGCAGCGATCAAAACAATGTGTATGACATGAGTAAACAAGTGAATCATAAAGCAAAGACTTTTCATGAATAGTACTTCAAGACAAGCATCAATAAGTCTTGCATAAGAGTTAACTCATAAAGCAATAATTCAAAGTAAAGGTATTGAAGCAACACAAAAGAAGATTAAGTTTCAGCGGTTGCTTTCAACTTGTAACATGTATATCTCATGGATATTGTCAACATAGAGTAATATAATAAGTGCAATAAGCAAGTATGTAGGAATCAATGCACAGTTCACACAAGTGTTTGCTTCTTGAGGTGGAGAGAAATAGGTGAACCGACTCAACATTGAAAGTAAAAGAATGGTCCTCCATAGAGGAAAAGCATCGATTGCTATATTTGTGCTAGAGCTTTGATTTTGAAAACATGAAACAGTTTTGTCAACGGTAGTAATAAAGCATATGCATCATGTAAATTATATCTTATAAGTTGCAAGCCTCATGCATAGTGTACCAATAGTGCCCGCACCTTGTCCTAATTAGCTTGGGTTAACACCGATCATCATTGCATAACATATGTTTCAACCAAGTGTCACAAAGGGGTACCTCTATGCCGCCTCGTACAAGGGTCTAAGGAGAAAGTTCGCATTGGATTTCTCGCTTTTGATCATTCTTCAACTTAGACACCCATACCGGGACAACATAGACAACAGATAATGGACTCCTCTTTTAATGCTTAAGCATTCAACAACAGTTAATATTCTCATAAGAGATTGAGGTTTTATGTCCAAACTGAAACTTCCACCATGATTCATGGCTTTAGTTAGCGGCCCAATGTTCTTCTCTAACAATATGCATACTCAAACCATTTGATTGTGAAAACCGCCCTTACTTCGTGACAAGACGAACATGCATAGCAACTCACATGAAATTCAACAATGAGTTGATGGCGTTCCCCAGTAAACATGGTTATCGCACAACAAGCAACTTAATAAGAGATAAAGTGCATAATTACATATTCAATACCACAATAGTTTTTAAGCTATTTGTCCCATGAGCTATATATTGCAAAGGTGAATGATGGAATTTTAAAGGTAGCACTCAAGCAATTTACTTTGGAATGGCGGGAAAATACCATGTAGTATAGGTAGGTATGGTGGACACAAATGGCATAGTGGTTGGCTCAAGTATTTTGGATGCATGAGAAGTATTCCCTCTCGATACAAGGTTTAGGCTAGCAAGGTTATTTGAAACAAACACAAGGATGAACCGGTGCAGCAAAACTCACATAAAAGACATATTGAAAACATTATAAGACTCTACACCGTCTTCCTTGTTGTTCAAACTCAAAACTAGAAATTATCTAGACCTTAGAGAAACCAAATATGCAAACCAAATTTTAGCATGCTCTATGTATTTCTTCATTAATGGGTGCAAAGCATATGATGCAAGAGCTTAAACATGAGCACAACAATTGCTAAGTATCACATTACCCAAGACATTTATAGCAATTACTACATGTATCATTTTCCAATTCCAACCATATAACAATTTAACGAAGGAGAAACTTCGCCATGAATACTATGAGTAGAAACCAAGGACATATTTGTCCATATGCTACAGCGGAGTGTGTATCTCTCCCATAAAGTGAATGCTAGGATCCATTTTATTCAAACAAAACAAAAACAAAAACAAACCGACGCTCCAAGAAAAAGCACATAAGATGTGGCCGAATAAAAATGTAGTTTCGGGGAGGAACCCGATAATTTGTCGATGAAGAAGGGGATGCCTTGGGCATCCCCAAGCTTAGACGCTTGAGTCTTCTTGATATATGCAGGGGTGAACCACCGGGTGCATCCCCAAGCTTAGAGCTTTCACTCTCCTTGATCATGTTGCATCATACTCCTCTCTTGATCCTTGAAAACTTCCTCCACACCAAACTCGAAACAACTCATTAGAGGGTTAGTGCACAATATAAATTGACATATTCAGAGGTGACACAATCATTCTTAACACTTTTGGACATTGCATAATGCTACTGGACATTAATGGATCAAAGAAATTCATCCAACATAGCGAAAGAGGCAATGCGAAATAAAAGGCAGAATCTGTCAAAACAGAACAGTTCGTATTGACGAATTTTAAAATGGCACCAGACTTGCTCAAACGAAAATGCTCAAATTGAATGAAAGTTGCGTACATATCTGAGGATCATGCTCGTAAATTGGCGTAATTTTCTGAGCTACCTACAGGGAGATAGACCCAGATTCGTGACAGCAAAGAAATCTGGAACTGCGCAGTAATCCAAATCTAGTACTTACTTTTCTATCAACGGCTTAACTTGGCACAACAAAACTCAAAACTAAGATAAGGAGAGGTTGCTACAGTAGTAAACAACTTCCAAGACACAAAATAAAAACAAAGTACTGTAGGTAAAAACATGGGTTGTCTCCCATAAGCGCTTTTCTTTAACGCCTTTCAGCCTAGGCGCGAAAGTGTGTATCAAGTAACATCGAGAGATGAAGCATCAACATCATAATTTGTTCTAATAATAGAATCATAAGGTAACTTCATTCTCTTTCTAGGGAAGTGTTCCATACCTTTCTTGAGAGGAAATTGATATTTTATATTACCTTCCCTCATATCAATAATAGCACCAACAAGTTCGAAGAAAAGGTCTTCCCAATATAATTGGACAAGATGCATTGCATTCAATATCCAAGACAACAAAATCAACGGGAACAAGATTATTGTTAACGGTAATGCGAACATTATCAACTTTACCCAAAGGTTTCTTTGTAGAATGATCAGCAAGATTAACATCCAAATAACAATTTTTCGACGGTGGCAAGTCAAGCATATTATAAATTTTCTTAGGCATAACGTAAATACTTGCACCAAGATCACATAAAGCATTACAATCAAAATCTTTAACCTTCATCTTAATGATGGGCTCCCAACCATCTTCTAGCTTTTTAGGAATAGAGGTTTCGCGCTCTAGTTTCTCTTCTCTAGCTTTTATGAGAGCATTTGTAATATGATGCGTGAAAGCCAAATTTATAGCACTAGCATTAGGACTTTTAGCAAGTTTTTGCAAGAACTTTATAACTTCAGAGATGTGGCAATCATCAAAATTCAAACCATTATAATCTAAAGCAATGGGATCATCATCCCCAATGTTGGAAAAAATTTCAGCAGCTTTATCACAGGCGGTTTCAAGCAGCTTTAGCGATTTCGTGCAGTTTTTCGCGCTTTGCATTAGAAGTGGAAACATTGCTAACACCAATTCTTTTATTAGTATGAGTAGGAGGTGCAGCAACATGTGTAGCATTAGCATTACTAGTGGTGGTAATAGTCCAAACTTTAGCTATATTCTTCTCTTTAGCTAGTTTTTCATTTTCTTCTCTATCCCACCTAGCACGCAGTTCAGCCATTAATCTTATATTCTCATTAATTCTAACTTGAATGGCATTTGCTGTAGTAACAATTTTATTTTCAATATCCCTATTAGGCATAACTTTTGATTTCAAAAGATCAACATCAGAAGCAAGACTATCAACTCTAGAAACAAGAATATCAATTTTATTGAGCTTTTCCTCAACAGATTTGTTAAAGGCAGTTTGTGTACTAATAAATTCTTTAAGCATGGCTTCAAGTCCAGGGGGTGAATTCCTATTATTGTTGTAAGAATTTCCATAAGAATTACCATAGCCGTTGCCATTATTATAAGGATATGGCCTATAGTTGTTACTAGAATTGTTCCGATAAGCATTGTTGTTGAAATTATTATTTTTAATGAAGTTTACATCAACATGTTCTTCTTGTGCAACCAATGAAGCTAACGGAACATTATTAGGATCAACATTAGTCCTATCATTCACAAGCATAGACATAATAGCATCAACCTTATCATTCAAGGAAGAGGATTCCTCAACAGAATTTACCTTCTTACCTTGTGGAGCTCTTTCCGTGTGCCATTCAGAGTAGTTGATCATCATATTATCAAGAAGCTTTGTTGCTTCACCAAGAGTGATGGACATAAAGGTACCTCCAGCAACTGAATCCAATAAATTCCGTGAAGAAAAATTTAGTCCCGCATAGAAGGTTTGGATGATCATCCAAGTAGTCAGTCCATGGGTTGGGCAATTTTTAACCAGAGATTTCATTCTTTCCCAAGCTTGAGCAACATGTTCAGTATCTAATTGTTTAAAATTCATTATGCTACTCCTCAAAGATATAATTTTAGCAGGGGGATAATATCTACCAATAAAAGCATCCTTGCATTTAGTCCATGAATCAATACTATTCTTAGGCAGAGATAGCAACCAATCTTTAGCTCTTCCTCTTAATGAGAAAGGGAACAATTTTAGTTTAATAATATCACCATCTACATCTTTATATTTTTGCATTTCGCATAGTTCAACAAAATTATTAAGATGGGCAGCAAGCATCATCGGAACTAATTCCGTGAAAATTGATCTTTCATAACAAGATTCAAGTAAAGCAGTGTTTAATTTCAAAGAATTCTGCTCGTAGTAGCAGGTGGAGCAATAGGTGTGCATAAGAAATCATTATTATTTGTGGTTGTGAAGTCACACAACTTAGTATTTTCAGGGTTGGCCATTTTAGCAATAGTAAATAAAGCAAACTAGATAAAGTAAATGCAAGTAAACTAATTTTTTTGTGTTTTCGATATAGCAAACAAGATAGCAAATAAAGTAAAACTAGCAACTAATTTTTTTGTATTTTGATTTAGTGCAGCAAACAAAGTAGTAAATAAAACTAAAGCAAGGCAAAAACAAAGTAAAGAGATTGAGAAGTGGAGACTCCCTTGCAGCGTGTCTTGATCTCCCCGACAACGGCGCCTGTAAAATATGCTTGATGGCGTGTATTTCACACGTTCGTTGGGCAACCCCAAGAGGAAGGTATGATGAGCACAGCAGCAAGTTTTCCCTCGTAAAGAAACCAAGGTTTATCGAACCAGGAGGAGCCAAGAAGCACGTTGAAGGTTGATGGCGGCGGGATGTAGTGCGGCGCAACACCGCAGATTCCGGCGCCAACGTGGAACCCGCACAACACAACCAAAGTACTTTGCCCCAACGAAACAGATGAGGTTGTCAATCTCACCGGCTTGCTGTAACAAAGGATTAACCGTATTGTGTGGAAGATGATTGTTTGCGAGAGAAAACAGTAAAAACAAGTATTGCAAGAGATTGTATTTCAAGAAAGAGAATTGGACCGGGGTCCACAGCTCACTAGAGGTGTCTCTCCCATAAGACGAACAGCATGTTGGGTGAACAAATTACAGTTGGGCAATTGACAAATAAAGAGAGCATGACAATGCACATACATATCATGATGAGTATAGTGAGATTTAATTGGGCATTACGACAAAGTACATAGACCGCCATCCAACTCGCATCTATGCCTAAAAAGTCCACCTTCAGGTTATCATCCGAACCCCTCCAAGTATTAAGTTGCAAAGCAACAGACAATTGCATTAAGTATGGTGCGTAATGTAATCAACAACTACATCCTTAGACATAGCATCAATGTTTTATCCCTAGTGGCAACAAGACAACACAACCTTAGAACTTTCTCATCACTCGTCCCGGTGTCAATGCAGGCATGAACCCACTATCGAGCATAAGTACTCCCTCTTGGAGTTAAAAGCATCTACTTGGCCGGAGCATCTACTAGTAACGGAGAGCATGCAAGATCATAAACAACACATAAGCATAACTTTGATAATCAACATAACAAGTATTCTCTATTCATCGGATCCCAACAAACGCAACATATAGAATTACATATAGATGATCTTGATCATGATAGGCAGCTCACAAGATCCGACAATGATAGCACAATGGGGAGAAGACAACCATCTAGCTACTGCTATGGACCCATAGTCCAGGGGTAGACTACTCACTCATCACTCCGGAGGCGACCATGGCGGTGTAGAGTCCTCCGGGAGATGATTCCCCTCTCCGGCAGGGTGCCGGAGGCGATCTCCGGGATCCCCCGAGATGGGATCGGCGGTGACGGCGTCTCCGGAAGGTTTTCCGTATCGTGGCTCTCGGCATCGGAGGTTTCGTCACGGAGGCTTTAAGTAGGCGGAAGGGCAAGTCGAGAGGCGGCACGGGGGCCCCACATGACAGGCCGGCGCGGCCAAGGGTGGGGCCGCGCCGCCCTAGGGTTTGGCTACCCCGTGGCCCCACTTCGTCTCGTCTTCGGACTTCTGGAAGCTTCGTGGAGAAAATAGGCCTCCGGGCTTTTATTTCGTCCAATTCCGAGAATATTTCTTTACTAGGATTTCTGAAACCAAAAACAGCAGAAAACAGCAATCGGCACTTCGGCATCTTGTTAATAGGTTAGTTCCGGAAAATGCACGAATATGACATAAAGTGTGCATAAAACATGTAGATAACATCAATAATGTGGCATGTACAACACAAGTGACATGTACCGCCATACCGATCGGTAGATCTACCTACAAAGTCATACATCCGAATTCTCCAAAGACTAGTTGCAAGCAATGAGACAATTGCATTAAGTATGGTGCGTAATGTAATCAACAACTACATCCTTGAGACATAGCATCAATGTTTTATCCCTAGTGGCAACAAAGACAACACAACCTTAGAACTTTCGTCACATCGTCCTGTGTGTCAATGCAGCATGAACCCACTATCGAGCATAAGTACTCCCTCTTGGAGTTAAAAGCATCTACTTGGCCATAGCATCTACTAGTAACGGAGAGCATGCAAGATCATAAACAACACATAAGCATAACTTTGATAATCAACATAACAAGTATTCTCTATTCATCGGATCCCAACAAACGCAACATATAGAATTACATATAGATGATCTTGATCATGATAGGCAGCTCACAAGATCCGACAATGATAGCACAATGGGGAGAAGACAACCATCTAGCTACCGCTATGGACCCATAGTCCAGGGGTAGACTACTCACTCATCACTCCGGGAGGCGACCATGGCGGCGTAGAGTCCTCCGGGAGATGATTCCCTCTCCGAGCAGGGTGCCGGAGGCGATCTCCCGGATCCCCCGAGATGGGATCGGCGGCGACGGCGTCTCGCAATGTTTTCCGTATCGTGGCTCTCTGGCACTGGGGGTTTCGCCACGGAGGCTATTATGTAGGCGGAAGGGCAAGTCAAGAGGCGGCACGGGGGCCCACACCACAGGCCGGCGCGGCCAGGCGGGGCCGCGCCGCCCTAGGGTTTGGCCCCCCGTGGCCCCTCTTCGTCTCGTCTTCGGACTTCCGGAAGCTTCGTGAGAAAATAGGCCTCCGGGCTTTTATTTCGTCCAATTCCGAGAATATTTCTTTACTAGGATTTCTGAAACCAAAAACAGCAGTAAAACGAAGAATCGGCACTTCGGCATCTTGTTAATAGGTTAGTTCCGTAAAATGCACGAATATGACATAAAGTGTGCATAAAACATGTAGATAACATCAATAATGTGGCATGGAACACAAGAAATTATCGATACGTTGGAGACGTATCAGCATCCCTAAGTTTAGTTCTCGCTCGTCCCGAGCAGGTAAAACGATAACAAAGATAATTTCTGGAGTGACATGCCATCATAAACTTGATCATACTATTTGTAAAGCATATGTAGAGAATGCAGCGATCAAAACAATGTGTATGACATGAGTAAACAAGTGAATCATAAAGCAAAGACTTTTCATGAATAGCACTTCAAGACAAGCATCAATAAGTCTTGCATAAGAGTTAACTCATAAAGCAATAATTCAAAGTAAAGGTATTGAAGCAACACAAAGAAGATTAAGTTTCAGCGGTTGCTTTCAACTTGTAACATGTATATCTCATGGATATTGTCAACATAGAGTAATATAATAAGTGCAATAAGCAAGTATGTAGGAATCAATGCACAGCTCACACAAGTGTTTGCTTCTTGAGGTGGAGAGAAATAGGTGAACCGACTCAACATTGAAAGTAAAAGAATGGTCCTCATAGAGGAAAAGCATCGATTGCTATATTTGTGCTAGAGCTTTGATTTTGAAAACATGAAACAATTTTGTCAACGGTAGTAATAAAGCATATGCATCATGTAAATTATATCTTATAAGTTGCAAGCCTCATGCATAGTGTACTAATAGTGCCCGCACCTTGTCCTAATTAGCTTGGACTACCTGGATTATCACCGCAATACATATGCTTTAACCAAGTATCACAAAGGGGTACCTCTATGCCGCCCGTACAAAGGTCTAAGGAGAAAGCTCGCATTTGGATTTCTCGCTTTTGATTATTCTCAACTTAGACATCCATACCGGGACAACATAGACAACAGTATAATGGACTCCTCTTTAATGCTTTAAGCATTTGACAACAATTAATTCTTTCTCATTAGAGATTTGAGGATATTTGTCCAAAACTGAAACTTCCACCATGGAATCATGGCTTTAGTTAGCGGCCCAATGTTCTTCTCTCACAATATGCATGCTCAAACCATTCAACTCGTGTAGATCGCTCTTACTTCGTACAAGACGAACATGCATAGCAACTCACATGAAATTCAACAATGAGTTGATGGCGTTCCCCGCAAACATGGTTATCGCACAACAAGCAACTTAATAAGAGATAAAGTGCATAATTACATATTCAATACCACAATAGTTTTTAAGCTATTTGTCCCATGAGCTATATATTGCAAAGGTGAATGATGGAATTTTAAAGGTAGCACTCAAGCAATTTACTTTGGAATGGCTGGAAAATACCATGTAGTAGGTAGGTATGGTGGACACAAATGGCATAGTGGTTGGCTCAAGTATTTTGGATGCATGAGAAGTATTCCCTCTCGATACAAGGTTTAGGCTAGCAAGGCTTATTTGAAACAAACACAAGGATGAACCGTGCAGCAAAACTCACATAAAAGACATATTGAAAACATTATAAGACTCTACACCGTCTTCCTTGTTGTTCAAAACTCAATACTAGAAATTATCTAGACCTTAGAGAAACCAAATATGCAAACCAAATTTTAGCATGCTCTATGTATTTCTTCATTAATGGGTGCAAAGCATATGATGCAAGAGCTTAAACATGAGCACAACAATTGCCAAGTATCACATTACCCAAGACATTTATAGCAATTACTACATGTATCATTTTCCAATTCCAACCATATAACAATTTAACGAAGGAGAAACTTCGCCATGAATACTATGAGTAGAAACCAAGGACATATTTGTCCATATGCTACAGCGGAGCGTGTATCTCTCCCATAAAGTGAATGCTAGGATCCATTTTATTCAAACAAAACAAAAACAAAAACAAACCGACGCTCCAAGAAAAAGCACATAAGATGTGGCCGAATAAAAATATAGTTTCATGGGAGGAACCTGATAATGTTGTCGATGAAGAAGGGGATGCCTTGGGCATCCCCAAGCTTAGACGCTTGAGTCTTCTTGATATATGCAGGGGTGAACCACCGGGTGCATCCTCAAGCTTAGAGCTTTCACTCTCCTTGATCATGTTGCATCATACTCCTCTCTTGATCCTTGAAAACTTCCTCCACACCAAACTCGAAACAACTCATTAGAGGGTTAGTGCACAATATAAATTGACATATTCAGAGGTGACACAATCATTCTTAACACTTCTGGACATTGCATAATGCTACTGGACATTAGTGGATCAAAGAAATTCATCCAACATAGCGAAAGAGGCAATGCGAAATAAAAGGCAGAATCTGTCAAAACAGAACAGTTCGTATTGACGAATTTTAAAATGGCACCAGACTTGCTCAAATGAAAATGCTCAAATTGAATGAAAGTTGCGTACATATCTGAGGATCATGCACGTAAATTGGCATAATTTTCTGAGCTTCCTGCAGGGCAGTGGGCTCAGATTCGTGACAGCAAAGAAATCTGGAACTGCGCTAGTAATCCAAATCTAGTACTTACTTTTCTATCAACGGCTTAACTTGGCACAACAAAACTCAAAACTAAGATAAG
>NC_061510.1:231397552-231409993 GCF_022539505.1 Lolium rigidum | reverse complement strand
GATGCTTTTCATAAAGAAATAGTAGTTGAAGCAAAAGAGAGCATCAAGAGGCAAATTCAAAACAAATTTAAGCCTAACATGCTTCCTATGAAAAGGAATCTTGTAAATAAACAAGTTCACGAAGAGCAAAGTAACAAGCATAGGAAGATAGAACAAGTGTAGCTTCAAAAATTTCAGCATATAGAGAGGTGTTTTAGTAACATGAAAATTTCTACAACCATATTTTCCTCTCTCATAATAACTTTCAGAGGCATCATGAACAAACTCAACAATATAAGTATCACATAAAGCATTCTTATCATGAGTCTCATGCATAAAATTATTACTCTCCACATAAGCATAATCAATTTTATTAGTTGTAGTGGGAGCAAATTCAACAAAGTAGCTATCATTATTATTCTCATCATCAAATATAGGAGGCATATTGTAATCATAATCAAATTTATCCTCCATAACAGGCGGTACTAAAAGACCAATATCATTATAATCATCATAAATAGGAGGAAAAGTATCATCAAAGTAAATTTTCTCCTCAATGCTTGGGGGACTAAAAATATCATGCTCATCAAAGCCAGCTTCCCCAAGCTTAGAATTTTCCATATCATTAGCAACAATGGTGTTCAAAGCGTTCATACTAATATGTTCCATAGGTTTTTTAATTTTCGCATCAAACCATCCATGTCTTAAATCAGGAAATAGAATAAGAAGCTCATTGTTGTCCATTATGCCTAACTAGTGTAAACAAGAAACAAAAAGATGCAATTGCAGGATCTAAAGGAAATAGCTTCGAGCACACACACAATGGCGCCATAAAAGTACTTAGTTACCTGGGACCGGAGTATGAGTGCCTTTTACCTTTCCTCCCGGCAACGGCGCCAGAAAAGTGCTTGATGTCTACGGGTGCTTCTATTCTTGTAGACAGTGTTGGGCCTCCAAGAGCAGAGGTTTGTAGAACAGCAGCAAGTTTCCCTTAAGTGGATCACCCAAGGTTTATCGAACTCGGGGAGGAAGAGGTCAAAGATATCCCTCTCATGCAACCCTGCAACCACAAAGCAAGAAGTCTTTTGTGTCCCCAACACACCTAATAGGTGCACTAGTTCGGCGAAGAGATAGTGAAATACAAGTGGTATGAATGAATATGAGCAGTAGTACGGCGCCATAATAGTGCTTGCTGGCGTGCATTTGATGGTAGTAATATTGCAGGAAGTAAACATGCAGTAAAACAGTAAACAAGCAACGATAGCAGTATTTAGGAACAAGGCCTAGGGATCATACTTTCACTAGTGGACACTCTCAACATTGATCACATAACGGAATAAATAGATAGATGCTAGACTCTACACCCTCTTGTTGGATGATGAACACCACTAACTGTGTAGGATTACACGAACCCTCAATGCCGGAGTTAACAAGCTCCACAATATTCAATGTTCATATTTAAATAACCTTAGAGTGCATAACGGATCAACATAACCAAACCAAGTACTAACATAGCATGCACACCGTCACCTTCACACTACGAAAGGAGGAATAGATCACATCAATACTATCATAGCAATAGTTAACTTCATAATCTACAAGAGATCACAATCATAGCCTACGCCAAGTACTACACGATGCACACACCGTCACCATTACACCGCGCAGGAGGAATAAACTACTTTAATAACATCACTAGAGTAGCACTACGAGATAAATTGTGATACAAAACATATTGCAATCATAAAGAGATATAAATAAGCACTTCACTATGCCATTCATAACAGTCGAATAAGTATTCTGTGAAATATAGCCTAAGAGACCCACATGGTGCACACACTTGTCACCTTTACACACGTGGGACAAGGAGTCTCCCGGAGATCACATAAGTAAAACCCACTTGACTAGCATAATGACATCTAGATTACAAGCATCATCATATGAATCTCAATCATGTAAGGCAGCTCATGAGATTATTGTATTGAAGCACATAGGAGAGAGATTAACCACATAGCTACCGGTACAGCCCCGAGCCTCGATGGAGAACTACTCCCTCCTCATGGGAGACATCAGCGTTGATGAAGATGGTGGTGGTGTCGATAGAGAAGCCTTCCGGGGGCACTTCCCCGTCCCGGCGGCGTGCCGGAACAGAGACTCCTGTCCCCCAGATCTTGGCTTCGCGATGGCGGCGGCTCTGGAAGGTTTTCTCTGGTTTCGTCGAACGTGATAGGGTTTTCGCGACGGAGACCTTAAGTAGGCGAAAGGGCAGCCTCGGAGGGGGCCTGGTGGGCCCACACACTAGGGGGGCGCGCCCCCCCTTGGGCCGCGCCGCCCTGTGGGGTGGGGCCCCCTGGCTCCTCTCCGGTACTTCTTCGATGCTCTGGAACCTTCCGGGAAAAATAGGATGTTGGGCGTTGATTTCGTCCGATTCCGAGAATATTTCCTTACTAGGATTTCTGAAACCAAAAACACCAGAAAACAGAAACTGGCCCTTCGGCATCTCGTCAATAGATTAGTTCCGGAAAACACATAAATATGACATAAAGTATGCATAAAACATGTAGATATCATCAATAATGTGGCATGGAACATAAGAAATTATCGATACGTCGGAGACGTTCAGTCCTCAACCTGATGGTGATCCTGAACCTAATGATAACGGAAATTCAGAAGGTGAAGAAAATCACCAGTCGGATAATGAAGAAGATCCTCATAATAATGATGCCCCTCCACCACCATCGCCTGTGAGAAGATCACATGGAGAAAGAAGAAAAGCCATCTCAGATGATTATATCACCTACATGACTGAGGATATAGATGATATAGGAAAGGTGGAGGATCCAACCTCATACAAGGATGCCATTAAGAGTTTGAATTCGTCTAAGTGGCAAATCGCCATGGAAGACGAGTTGAAATCTATGAGCTCAAATGATGTTTGGGACTTAGTAGAAGTTCCTAATTATGCAAAAAGAGTTGGCTGCAAATGGATCTACAAAACTAAGTACGACCCCAAAGGGAACATCGAAAGGTTCAAAGCTAGACTTGTGGCAAAAGGTTTCACGCAGAGAGAAGGAATCGATTACAATGAGACTTTCTCTCCTGTGTCATCTAAAGATTCTTTTAGGATCGTCATGGCTCTGGTAGCTCATTTCGACCTAGAATTGCATCAAATGGACGTTAATACGACATTTCTAAATGGCGACCTTAATGAAGATGTGTACATGACTCAGCCGGAAGGTTTTGTTGTGGAAGGAAAGGAACATTTAGCATATCGTCTCAAGAAATCCATCTATGGCTTGAAGCAAGCTTCAAGACAGTGGTAACTCAAGTTCGATAAGATTATTAGAACTTTTGGTTTTACTGAAAATGTTAAGGACAACTGCATTTATGTTAAGTTTAAGGGTAGTAGGTTCACAATATTAGTCCTGTATGTGGATGACATATTATTGGCCTGCAGCGTGATAAGGATATGCTGCACGAGACCAAGAATTTTCTCGTCTTCCAATTTTGATATGAAAGATCTCGGTGAAGCTTCATATGTCCTCGGCATTGAGATTCATCGAGATAGGTCTAAAGGTGTGTTGGGACTATCACAAAAGGCATACTTTGAGCGAGTACTAAAGAAATTCAATATGCATAAGTGCTCTGGCTCACCTGCTCCAATAGTCAAGGGCGATAAGTTTGGGATATTTCAATGTCCAAGGAACCAAATAGAAACTGATCAGATGAAGTCGGTTCCTTATGCTTCAGTTGTCGGAAGCATCATGTATGCACAAGTTTGTACACGCCCTGACTTGGCTTTTGTAACCGGGATGCTTGGCAGATTCCAATCAAATCCAGGACTAGACCACTGGAAGGCCGCAAAGAAAGTCTTGCGTTATATGCAAGAAACAAAAGGGTACATGCTTACATACAGAAGGTATGATAACCTACAAGTTGTTGGTTATTCAGATTCTAATCATGCCGGTTGTGTGGATAGTAAGAAATCCACGTCAGATTATATATTCACACTTGCCGGAGGAGCTATATCGTGGAAAAGCTCCAAACAAACGATAGTTGCTTCATCTACGATGCAACCCGAGTTTGTAGCATGTTATGAGGCCACTCGGCAGGCTGTATGGCTAAAGAATTTTGTTCCCGGACTTAAAATGGTCGACAACATTTCAAAACCACTTCTATTGCACTGCGACAATGAACCCGCAGTTTTCTATGCGAATAACAACAAGTCAAGTGATCCTGCCAAACACATTGACATTAAGTATCATGTTGTGATGCATAGGTGAAAGGATCGTATGCTGCACCTAGAGGGGGGGGGGGTGAATAGGTGCTAACCAATTTTTAGTTCTTTTTCAATTTAGGCTTGACACAAAGGTAAATTCTCTAGATATGCAACTAAGTGAATTTACCTATATGACAAGATAAGCAACTAAGCAAGATATAGCTACACAATATAAGAGATAGAATAGGATAGAGGTAACCGAGAGTGGAGCACGCGATGACACGGAGATGATTCCCGTAGTTCCCTTCCTTTGCAAGAAGGTACGTCTACGTTTGGAGGAGTGTGGTTGCTACGAAAGCCAAACCAACAGCCACGAAGGCTTCACTCAGATCTCCTGTGAGCAACGCGACGAAGGCCTAGCCCACTTCCACTAAGGGATTTCCTCGAGGCGGAAACCGGGCCTTTCCAAGGTTCTTGGGGCACACATCCACAACCGAATTGGAGGCTCCCAAATCTGTTACAACACAACAATCAACAACAATACATCAACACAAATCAACTAGGGAACCAAATAGGAACACTAGCATGAGATCCTTCAAACAAATGAGGGGGAAATGAAAAACGCTTCGGTGAGGATGTAGATCGGTGTCTTCTCCTTCGAATCTCCAAAGATCAAGAGCTTTGGTTGGGGGAGGAAGGAGATCTTGTAAATCTTGTGTTCTTGAGGTGGCTCTAATGGTGGTGAAGCTTGGCAGATTTTTCTTGCAATGATTGAGCAAAGGAGGAAGGAAGAAGAAGAGGGGTATAAATACCCCTCCCCAAAATCCAGCCGTTGGGGCTTCCGGGGGGCCGGATATTCCGGCCTAAGTAAGGGCCGGATAATCCGCCCCCCCCCGGATAATCCGGCCTCAGGTACAAAACCGGGAGAATGTCCGGCCAAATATCCAGCCTCAACCAGACTTGCTTTTCTTCAGATCCTTAGCCATTTTCGAGGGGGCCAGATATTTCCGAAATGTCCGGCCCGGATAATCCGGCCTTGGGACAAAACCAGGACAATATCCGGGCAAATGTCCGGCGCCAATCCAGAAACATACTGAGCCGCAAAACCTCAAATCCTTAGCCGAAAAACTGGGGGCCGGATATTTTGGAAATATCCGGCCTGGATTATCCGGCCTGATGATCTTTTTGCTGCATCTTTTTGACAGAACTGACCACATCCAACACACATAAAGATGTATCTATATAATCCCTGTACCACTTAAACAAACATTAGTGTATCACATACATTGTCATCAAACACACAAAACATAATATGAGAGATGTTCTTTCAATCTCCCCCTTTTTGGTGTTTGATGACAATTGATACGTCTCAAACGTATCTATAATTTCTTATGTTCCATGCTAGTTTTATGACAATACCTACATGTTTTGTTCACACTTTATATCGTTTTGATGCGTTTTCCGGAACTAACCTATTAACGAGATGCCGAAGTGTCGGTTCTCGTTTTCTCGCTGTTTTTGGTTTCAGAAATCCTAGTAAGGAAATATTCTCGGAATCGGACGAAATCAATGCCCAGCATCCTATTTTTCCACGAAGCTTCCAGAACACCCGAGAGCCAGCAGAGGGGGCCACAGGGCCACCAGATGATAGGGCGGCGCGGCCAGGGCCTGGGCCGCGCCCCCCTATTGTGTCACCGCCTCGTCAGCCCTCCGACTCCGCCTCTTCGCCTATTTAAGCCTCCCTGACCTAAAACCTCGATACGGAAAAGCCACGGTACGAGAAACCTTCCAGAGCCGCCGCCATCGCGAAGCCAAGATCTGGGGGACATGAGTCTCTGTTCCGGCACGCCGCCGGGACGGGGAAGTGCCCCGGAAGGATTCTCCATCGACACCACCGCCATCTTCATCAACGCTGCTGTCTCCCATGAGGAGGGAGTAGTTCTCCATCGAGGCTCGGGGCTGTACCGGTAGCTATGTGGTTCATCTCTCTCCTATGTACTTCAATACAATAATCTCATGAGCTGCCTTACATGATTGAGATTCATATGATGATGCTTGTAATCTAGATGTCATTATGCTAGTCAAGTGGATTTTACTTATGTGATCTCCGGAGACTCCTTGTCCCACGTGTGTAAAGGTGACAGTGTGTGCACCGTGTGGGTCTCTTAGGCTATATTTCACAGAATACTTATTCACTATTATGAATGGCATAGTGAAGTGCTTATTTATATCCCTTTATGATTGCAATGTGTTTTGTATCACAATATATCTGCGTGCTACTCTAGTGATGTTATTAAAGTAGTTTATTCCTCCTGCACGGTGTAATGGTGACAAAGTGTGTGCATCGTGTAGTACTTGGCGTAGGCTATGATTGTGATCTCTTGTAGATTATGAAGTTAACTATTGCTATGATGGTATTGATGTGATCTATGCCTCCTTTCGTAGCGTGAAGGTGACAATGTGCATGCTATGTTAGTACTTGGTTTGGTTATGTTGATCTGTCATGCACTCTAAGGTTACTTAAACATGAATATCGAATATTGTGGAACTTGTTAACTCCGGCATTGAGGGTTCGTGTAATCCTACACAATTAGTGGTGTTCATCATCCAACAAGAGGGTGTAGAGTCTAGCATCTATTTATTTATTCTGTTATGTGATCAATGTTGAGAGTGTCCACTAGTGAAAGTATGATCCCTAGGCCTTGTTCCTAAATACTGCAATCATCGCTTGTTTACTGTTTTACTGCTTGTTTACTTCCTGCAATATTACTACCATCAACTGCACGCCAGCAAGCACTTTTCTGGCGCCGTTACTACTGCTCATATTCATTCATACCACTTGTATTTCACTATTTCTTCGCCGAACTAGTGCACCTATATATCTGACAAGTGTATTTGGTGTGTTGGGGACACAAGAGACTTCTTTCTTTGTGATTGCAGGGTTGCTTGAGAGGGATATCTTTGACCTCTTCCTCCCTGAGTTCGATAAACCTTGGGTGATCCACTTAAGGGAAACTTGTCGCTGTTCGACAAACCTCTCGCTCTTGGAGGCCCAACACTGTCTACAAGAATAGAAGCACCCGTAGACATCAAGCACTTTTCTGGCGCCGTTGCCGGGGAGGAAAGGTAAAAGGCACTCATACTCCGGTCCCAGGTAACTAAGTACTTTTCTGTTGCCGTTGTGTGTTTGCTCGAAGCTATTTCCTTTACATCCTGCAATTGCATCTTTTTGTCTCTTGTTTTACACTAGTAAGGCTTAATGGAAGACAACAACAAAATGAGAGATCTTTATGAACTTTATCTTGAATTAGGACATGATGTGTTTGAAGAGAAAATTAAAAAACCCATGGAACTTATGCATGCTAATGGGAATGTTATTAGTATGAATGCTTTGAACACCATTGTTGCTAATGCTATGGAAGAATTTAAGCTTGGGGAGGTCGGTTTTGATGAAAATGATCTCTTTAGCCCTCCCGGGTATTTAGGAGAAAGTTTATGTTGATTATGATATGCCTCCCATATATGATGATTATAATGATAGTGGTCTTTTGGTGCCGCCTACTATGGAGAGTAAATTTGATTATGATTATACTATGCCTCCTACACTTGATGAGAATAATAATGATAGCTACTTTGTTGAATTTTCTCCCACTACAACTAATAAAATTGATTATGCTTATGTGGAGAGTAATGATACTTTTATGCATGTGAATAAGAATGCTTTATGTGATACTTATATTGTTGAGTTTGTTCATGATGCTACTGAAAATTATTATGAGAGAGGAAAATATGGTTGTAGAAATTTTCATGTTACTAAAACACCTCTCTTTTTGCTGAAAATCTTGAAGTTACACTTGTTTTATCTTCCTATGCTTGTCACTTTGCTCTTCATGAACTTGTTTATTTACAAGATTCCTATGCATAGGAAGCATGTTAGACTTAAATGTGTTTTGAATTTGCTTCTTGATGCTCTCTTTTGCTTCAACTCTTATTTCTTGCGAGTGCATCATTAAAATTGCTGAGCCCATCTTAATGGCTATAAAGAAAGAACTTCTTGGGAGATAACCCATGTGTTTATTTTACAGTACTTTTGTTTTATATTTGTGTCTTGGAAGTTGTTACTACTGTAGCAACCTCTCCTTATCTTTATTTTATTGCATTGTTGTGCCAAGTAAAGTCTTTGATAGTAAAGTCAATACTAGATTTGGATTACTCGCGTGAGAAACAGATTTACGTGCATCACGAATTTGGGCAGGGTTCTCTGTAGGTAACTCGAAAAATCTGCCAACTTACGTGCGTGATCCTCGGATATGTACGCAACTTTCATTCAGTTTGGGCATTTTCATCTGAGCAAGTCCGGTGCCACTTTAAAATTCGTCTTTACGGACCGTTCGTTTTGACAGATTCTGCCTTTTATTTCGCATTGCCTCTTTTGCTCGTGTTCGATGGATTTCTTTGTTCCATTGACTTCCAGTAGCTTTGGGCAATGTCCGAGTGTTAAGAATGATTGTGTCACCTCTGAATATGTGAAATTTTGATTATGCACTAACCCTGTAATGAGTTTGTTTCGAGTTTGGTGTGGAGGAAGTTTTCAAGGGTCAAGAGAGGAGGATGATATACTATGATCAAGAAGAGTGAAAATTCTAAGCTTGGGGATGCACCCGTGGTTCATCCCTGCATATTTCAAGAAGACCCAAGCATCTAAGCTTGGGGATGCCCAAGGCATCCCCTTCTTTATCAACAATTTATCAGGTTTCTTCTCTTGAAACTATATTTTTATTCGGTCACATCTTATGTACTTTACTTGGAGCGTCTGTGTGCTTTTATTTTCGTTTTTTTATTTTCATTCTCTGAATAAATTCATGCTTATGTGGGAGAGAGACACGCTCCGCTGTTGCGTATGAACACATGTGTTCTTAGCTTTATTCTTAATGTTCATGGCGAAGGTTGAAACCGCTTCGTTAATTGCTATTTGGTTGGAAATAGAAAATGCTGCATGTGTGGTAATTGGTATAATGTCTTGAATAATTTGATACTTGGCAATTGTTGTGCTCATATGGATCATGTTTAAGCTCTTGCATCATGTACTTTGTACCCATTAATGAAGAACTACATAGAGCTTGTTAAAATTTGGTTTGCATGATTGTTCTCTAGAGTCTAGATATTTTCTCGGTTAAGGTGTTTGAACAACAAGGAGACGATGTAAAGTCTTATAATGCTTACAATATGTTCATATGTGAGTCTTGTTGCACCGTTTTATACTTGAGTTTGCTTCAAACAACCTTGCTAGCCTAGCCTTGTATTGAGAGGAATTCTTCTCGTGCATCCAAATCCTTGAGCCAAAAACTATGCCATTTGTGTCCACCATACCTACCTACTACATGGTATTTCCTGCCATTCCAAGCAAATACTTCATGTTCTACCTTTAAACAATTCAAAAGCTATTATCTCTTATTTGTGTCAATGTTTTATAGCTCATGAGGAAGTATGTGGTGTTTATCTTTCGATCTTGTCATTTACTTTTGACAGACTTTCACAATGGACTAGTGGCTTCATCCGCTTATCCAATAATTTTGCAAAAAAGAGCTGGCAATGGGGTTCCCAGCCCCAATTAATCAACCTTCATTAATAATTCTCTTCACATGTTTTGCTCTGATCTATCAGTAAGCAACTTAATTTTGCAAATAGACACTCCTTCATGGTATGTGATTGTTGGAAGGCACCCGAGGATTCGGTTAGCCATGGCTTGAGAAAGCAAAGGTTGGGAGGAGTGTCATCCATAAAAAATATAAACTAAACTAAAGTACATGTGTAAACAAAGAGAAGAGGGATGATCTACCTTGCTGGTAGAGATAACGTCCTTCATGGGAGCCGCTCTTGAAAGTCTGGTTGATAAGGTAGTTAGAGTACCCATTACCATTCGTTGACAACAACAAACACCTCTCAAAACTTTACTTTTATGCTCTCTATATGATTTCAAAACTTAAAAAGCTCTAGCACATGATTTAATCCCCTGCTTCCTCTGCGAAGGGCCATTCTTTTACTTTATGTTGAGTCAGTTTACCTACTTCTTTCTATCTTAGAAGCAAACACTTGTGTCAACTGTACATTGATTCTTACATGTTTACCTATTGCACTTGTTATATTGCTTTATGTTGACAACTATCCATGAGATATACATGTTACAAGTTGAAAGCAATTGCTGAAACTTAATCATCCTTTGTGTTGATTCAATGCCTTCTACTTTGAATCTATTGCTTTATGAGTAACTCTTATGCAAGTCTTATTGATGCTTGTCTTGAAAGTACTATTCATGAAAAGTCTTTGCTATATGATTCAGTTGTTTACTCATTGTATTCATCATTGCTTTGAATCGCTGCATTCATCTCATATGCTTTACAATAATGTTGATCAAGATTATGTTGGTAGCATGTCACATAAGAAATTATTCTTGTTATCGTTTACCTACTCGAGGGCGAGTAGGAACTAAGCTTGGGGATGCTTGATACGTCTCAAACGTATCTATAATTTCTTATGTTCCATGCTAGTTTTATGACAATACCTACATGTTTTGTTCACACTTTATATCGTTTTGATGCATTTTCCGGAACTAACCTATTACCGAGATGCCGAAGTGCCAGTTCTCGTTTTCTCGCTGTTTTTGGTTTCAGAAATCCTAGTAAGGAAATATTCTCGGAATCGGACGAAATCAATGCCCAGCATCCTATTTTTCCACGAAGCTTCCAGAACACCCGAGAGCCAGCAGAGGGGGGCCACAGGGCCACCAGATGATAGGGCGGCGCGGCCAGGGCCTGGGCCGCGCCCCCCTATTGTGTCACTGCCTTGTCAGCCCTCCGACTCCGCCTCTTCGCCTATTTAATCCTCCCTAACCTAAAACCTTGATACGGAAAAGCCACGGTACGAGAAACCTTCCAGAGCCGCCGCCATCGCGAAGCCAAGATCTGGGGGACATGTGTCTCTGTTCCGGCACGCCGCCGGGACGGGGAAGTGCCCCCGGAAGGCTTCTCCATCGACACCACCGCCATCTTCATCAACGCTGCTGTCTCCCATGAGGAGGGAGTAGTTCTCCATCGAGGCTCGGGGCTGTACCGGTAGCTATGTGGTTCATCTCTCTCCTATGTACTTCAATACAATAATCTCATGAGCTGCCTTACATGATTGAGATTCATATGATGATGCTTGTAATCTAGATGTCATTATGCTAGTCAAGTGGATTTTACTTATGTGATCTCCGGAGACTCCTTGTCCCACGTGTGTAAAGGTGACGAGTGTGTGCACCGTGTGGGTCTCTTAGGCTATATTTCACGGAATACTTATTCACCGTTATGAATGGCATAGTGAAGTGCTTATTTATATCCCTTTATGATTGCAATGTGTTTTGTATCACAATATATCCGCGTGCTACTCTAGTGATGTTATTAAAGTAGTTTATTCCTCCCGCACGGTGTAATGGTGACAAGGTGTGCATCGTGTAGTACTTGGCGTAGGCTATGATTGTGATCTCTTGTAGATTATGAAGGTAACTATTGCTATGATGGTATTGATGTGATCTATGCCTCCTTTCGTAGCGTGAAGGTGACAGTGTGCATGCTATGTTAGTACTTGGTTTGGTTATGTTGATCTGTCATGCACTCTAAGGTTACTTAAACATGCATATCGAATATTGTGGAGCTTGTTAACTCCGGCATTGAGGGTTCGTGTAATCCTACACAATTAGTGGTGTTCATCATCCAACAAGAGGGTGTAGAGTCTAGCATCTATTTATTTATTCTCGTTATGTGATCAATGTTGAGAGTGTCCACTAGTGAAAGTATGATCCCTAGGCCTTGTTCCTAAATACTGCAATCATCGCTTGTTTATCGTTTTACCGCTTGTTTACTTCCTGCAATATTACTACCATCAACTGCACGCCAGCAAGCACTTTTCTGGCGCCGTTACTACTGCTCATATTCATTCATACCACTTGTATTTCACTATCTCTTCGCCGAACTAGTGCACCTATATATCTGACAAGTGTATTCGGTGTGTTGGAGACAGAAGAGACTTCTTGCTTTGTGATTGCAGGGTTGCTTGAGAGGGATATCTTTGACCTCTTCCTCCCTGAGTTCGATAAACCTTGGGTGATCCACTTAAGGGAAACTTGCTGCTGTTCTACAAACCTCTCGCTCTTGGAGGCCCAACACTGTCTACAAGAATAGAAGCACCCGTAGACATCAACAATA
>NC_061510.1:231333025-231397452 GCF_022539505.1 Lolium rigidum | reverse complement strand
GGCCACCAAGAACGCATGCACCGTCGGGAGGAGAACCACGAGGCCCAGGCCGCCGGCCGCGTCCACCTGGAGGCACGGACTGCTGTGGAACTCGCCGCCCTGCAGGAGCCCGACCTGTGCGGGAAGCGGATGGTGCCCCCGCAGGAGGCGGAGCGCGAGCGCGGCCATGCTGCGCGGGCGGAAAGGAGGAGGGCGGCGCAAGAGGGCCACCGCCGAGCCACCCAGCTGCTAAAAGCTGGATTGGAATCCTCAGGCGTACAGGCCGTCCGCGTCGAGTGAAATCCCCGGCCCCGGCGGTGAGTCGACGACGAGGCCGCCGGCCCCGTACGTACCTAGACTAGTAGTACTGGATTTAAGAAAAAAATGTAATGTCTAACTTTAATGAAGAAAGAAATTATCTCTCTATGGCACGCCGGCCAGGGGTGGACAAGGGATAGACGCGAGCGGCCAGCCATCGACGTCCGCGGCCACGCAAATGCGGTCCAGGATTTGGCCGGCTTTGGGTCGCCCCGGACGCCGCGGCCATCCGTTTTAGGGATGGATCCGTGCACTGGGTTGGGTTTTTGTCCGATTCAACCTATCCGGACGCACAGACACGGGATGGATGGCCGGTCGTTGGAGATGCCCTTAGATACAACTTGCAGATTTTTTTGTGTGTAAATTGTGAAACTATCTGCGAGATGAGTAAACGAAAGATTTCACAAAGGACAGCGCTGAGCGTCCCCCGGGGGATCGGAAGCCCTGATCCCCCGCCTAGGGAGCCGTCCGATGACGCATCTTAACCGTCCAGGATCGTTTTCTTATCCCTTCGCTCTTCCTGTCAACGCATCCTCGTCGAGAAAAAAATCCCCAAAGCTGTACTTGCGTTGCTCTGCTCCCGGCGACTCGCTTGGCAGCAACGAAGGCCGCCGCCGCCGCCGCCGAAGCTGCCCCCTCCCCCCTCTCAGAACGTAGCACCACCACCGCCCAGCGCAGCGTAGCCCTCCAGGTTACGAAAACCATGGCCGCGGCCGAGATGCAGCAGCAACTCCGTTTGTCTTGTATCAGCGGCGACGGGCGCGCGGCGGGGCGCTTGTAGCAGCGCCGCCGACGTAGGACAGAAGCGACTACCCTCGTTTGCAGCAGCAGCGGCAAGCAGTGGCGGGTATTGTAGCACCGGCGACCTACTTTTGCAGCAGCGGCGGACAGCGGTGGGCGCAACGCTTGCCTTCATTGGCAGCAAGAGACGCAAGGAGCTCAACCTTTTGCAGCATCGACGAGACGACGACTGCCATTTTTAGCGGCCACAGCCAGCCTGCAACTGCGGCACTCTCCGGACTAGTAACAGTTGTCGCAACCTTGTAGTGGTAGTGCTGCTTTGCAGCATCGGCCGCCGGCGTTGGCAGCACCTGCGCCTGGCGGTGGCGGCAGCGGCGTTCCGGGCAGTGCCGGCGCTGTTTTGCAGCATCGGCGGCCGACGTTGGCAGCAGCGACGCCCAGCGGTGGCAGCAGCGGCGTTCCGGGCAGTGGCGGCCGGCGTTCTCAGCAAAGCAAACCCACGGCGGCGGGCCTGCGACTAGCATTCACAGCAGCCATGCTGCTCGTTGGTAGCAGGCGGCAGATGAATTGTAGCAGCTGGGCGGCCATGGCGGAGCAGATGTGTCCAACTTATGTAGCAGCGTCAGCCGGCCGTCGCAGCAACATGGATGCTGATTGAAGCAGCGGGAGGTGCGGCATGGCCAGGCAGAGCTTGACTAGAACGGGGACTCGCAGCAACGGCCGGCGGCGGTCGCGGCAACGCATAGAGTAGGCGGAAGCGGGAGGGATTGGGGACGGCGCGCTCGTGGAGGTGGAGGCCGGCGGCGGAGCGGCGCGCTCGCGGAGGTGATGGCCGAAAGAGAATCCATGGCGCAGCGGTGGCGTGTGGCCGTGGTGGACTGGTGGTGGTGCGAGAAGTCTGCACCAGACGAGAAAGATGGAGAAAGGGGATGATGTGTGTGGAAGAGATGATTCGGGAAGGAGATGAGGTGGGCCCATCGCTGTAACTGACTGGACACGCGTCGCGTTTAGGAGGCGGAGGAAGCGAACGCTCGATCCCCCGGGGGAAAGGCAGCGTTTTCCTTTCACAAAAGGAGAATCTCCTTCCGCCGTTATCCTCCACTCCTCCTCCGCCGGAGACTTCGGCGGGCGGGATTCGGCCGCCGCTGAAGACGGACTGGGGGAACATGGGCCATCATGGGCCTGGGCCTTCAAACCCGTATCCAAGTTTCTACATGGGCCAATTTTGTTGGGCACGGTCGTTCTTTTCCTTCTCTCTTCCTCCATTGGTCGCTACCAAAGCCGAAACGCGAAGCCGCCCGCCATTTCCCCCACCGCCAAACTGGCCAGCCAATCCTGCCGCGCCTGCTTCAACCGAGCAGCGCCGCGCCTCGCCACCGCCGCCGCCCGCTCCTCCCGCCGTCTCTCCACTCTTGCGCAGCCATGCCCTATCCACGCACCTTCGCACCACCCATTCAGCCTCCTCACCGACCACCCGCACCCGGAGGTCGCCCAGTTTCCCAGTACCGTTGTTTCAGCCGAAAAGGTGCTCGACTGCTAAAACTAGGGTTGTGTTGACAATGAATCGATCCTTTCTTTTTCCCTCGACCCCCCTTATATAGGAGGCGGAGCCGAGGATTTCGTGATGTACAAGTTAAAAACAGCGGGATACTCTTTGAGTTCGCCCCGTATAGTTACAAGTCTATTCCTAATATATCTCTATCTTCCATATCGATGCTTTATTGGGCTTTCGGGTTTTGTAATCTTCGGGTCGTGGCCTTCAGTAAACCCCGGGTACCTTCTTCGGTAGGCCCATTAGGGATGCCTATGTCAGCACTCCTCTTGCTCATGGCCCAACAATCCGCACAAAAGACAAAAACGCAGGATCTTCTCATACTTGACTCGCATGATCACTCCTACTTCCCCTTCCGGCTTGAAAGATACGAAACGGGTCAGTGGCTTTCTAATGTCCAGCCAAACCCTCACCCTTACGTAGTCACCACCAGGTAGCCCCGCTCCATTCATGTCCACAACCAAAACCTCGCCAATGCTCGCAGCCACCCCTGAGATCAGCTGTTTTTTTCCTATACAGCTCGGGCACATCATGGATTTGAGCCCACGCATGGATACAGACAAGCTGTATCGCCGACGCACTACTACTCCCATCATACTTTTCGATGAGCAACCCATTGTCGCGGAAGATCCAGGGGCCCTGCTCCGTTATCCTGCGCCAATCTCCCAAGCAATTTGCGTGGACCAGAAACTTATTCTCCTCCAGATCGCGAAAGTTTTCCTCCTGCGCCGGAGCCCACACAAACCTCATAGTTTTCTTGAGGGATGCATCACTGAAAGGTTTCGAGGTTAACAGGCGCATCACCGCCATCCACCGCGATCCCACCTTCAGCGATTCTACTTCATCCTTGGGGACAAACAACCCCTCAATGTCCTCCTCCCTCAGGTTCAAACTCGTCAGCAGGTCCTCAATCGATGGCTCCAAACCAGAGTGGATCGGTGCCTCACTCGTCTCACCCTTCTCCTTTTCGGCCATCCCGATCTCCTCCGCAACCCTAGACGTGCAACACACCAAGGCTGGGTAATCGATCCAGTCGTTCCCTTGGCCAGCCCGAGCGTAGACAACACGAGAAGAGAGGCAGGGGATCACAGCAGGCGGAGCAGCAAACCCTCGTCGCCGGCGTGGAACCGCCGGAAAGGTAGGTCAAAACCCTAATCGCTTAGAGGCGGCGTCAGGTATTAGGCTCGTCTCAGATAGTTGAGTTGGGAATCAACCTTCCAAGGCTGAAGGCCCAGGTAAGCTTCCTAACTATTCTTCTTTCTATTTTTTTCCTACATGAATATATGGGCCTATATATAAATTTGGGGCCCCCCAAAATCTGGGGCCCTGTGCAAGGTGCACACCCTGCACATGTGGCCGCCCGGGCCTGATTTAAAAAAATATATGTTCGATTTGGTTTGTCTCTTATCTCACCTGTTTTTGATTAAAATGAATAATGCTGAGAGTTGGATGCAATGCTAATTATCACGCAATTGTAAGTGTTTGTGGTGAATAGACGATTTCTTAGTGTCTAGAAGGTTTTTTCCCCATGTTTCGTGTTAATATGAAAAATGGCCCTCCCTTGACATCTCCTCACGCTCCACCACTGCCCCTTCAGCCTCCTCACCGACCACCCGCACCCCACGGTTGCCCAATGCCCAGTTCCTGAGCACCGGCTTTCTCCCACCTCGCCGACAACCCGCTCCTCGCGGCGATTTACACAAAAATAACCCAAAACTGAAAAAAAAGCACAGATTGACCCTCCGACGAAACTATTTCACGGATCTAACCCTTTTGTGTGGCGCCCCTCTCAAGGGCGCCACACGTGCCCATGTGGCGCCCCTGGCGCTGACACCACATCCTACTCGCCTTCTACTTCCGCCCCCGCGCACCTGACACTGCGCTGCCCCTGTTCGACGCAATGCCGTCTCCGGCTTTTGTCTGGTGCGGACGTGAATATGCAGCGTTCGGCCTGCTGCAGCGCATGCGTGAACGTGCGGTTCCACTCAGCGGGTTCGCGCTCGTCGTCCTCGTCACCGCTTGCAGAGTGCTGGGAGAGAAACAGACGGTTATGCATCCTCTCTGGACAAATTTCCAAGTATTTTCGGAACAAACATTCAAGATTTACTGAAACGCAGTATCGAAATACCTTCAACACATCACACTAAACAATACGGAGTAGTAACCAGCTCAAACATTAATGCAGTCGAAAGATTTACTACTGTATACGGATTTACATACGTGACATTATTCACTCTTCGAGGCATATAACATATGCTATTCCAAAACCACAACAACCAAATTATAAGAGTTCAACACATATCAAAATCCACGCTGTCTCATTTTCCACAATGGGAACATAAAGTAACACAAATTCACCAACGAATCACACCATCATGCGGCTAGGCATGTGGTTTTTGGCTTTGGATCTGAACCACCTTGTCCTTGCTGAACATTGCCTTCACCGAATTCCGATCATCTAAAGCGCAAGTACGTGATGCAACACCAGAACATGTCCTCGTCAGAGCCTATTTGACAGCTTCACAAATGGATCAACAAGCATGGGTACAGTTAGTAACGGATCATGGTTACTGAAGGCAACCAAGCGCATTACATGCTTACCTTCTAGACGTGCCACTTCTTCAAGGGGATGTGCTCAATCTTTTGCCAGTTTGGATCTCCTTTTGTTCGACATGACTCCATGAACTCCTTATTGCAGTCAATGAGTTTAAACTCATTAATAGACTGGGGAAGTGTTGGAAGACACCGAATATTCAAGCATTGACAGATCACCAGTCTCTTGAGCGATGTGAGCTGCTCAATATTGTCTGGTAAGGTGCTCCATTCACACTCCCAAATCGTGAGCAAACGGAGATGAGGGAAAGCTCCAAGTTCAGGCGCAGGTCCCAGTTGGCTCCATCCGGAGAACTCAACTTCTTGCAGGTTCTCTGGGCCACCGTTGTGCTTTCCCGCAATCCAGTTTGGGCAACCCAAACCATTGTAGTACCAGATTTCTAGTCTTTCAAGCCCCATGGGAGGGCACAGGGCCTCAAGTATCTCTGCTTCAACTTCTGGACTGCACGGTGCGTAACCATCATCAAAGCACAGTGTTAGTTCCGTGAGCCATTCCTTAGCAGCTAGGTTGGCTTCAAGAGCTTCGTCCTTGCTTTTGACATTTCCAAGACCATGGATCCACAGCTTGCCGCGAAGCTTGTTTAGGTCTCTCAGTTGCTTTATCTCATACCCTTGTTCTTTCGTTACTATGAAGTCCCGTAATGTTTGGAGTGAGATCAGCCTGCCTACGTTACAAAATTTCACGCCTGCCAAGCAGAATATGTGCCGCAAGTTGATAAGGTCAGCAGAGGGAAATTCCAATTTTTGACACTGACCAAAATCTAGCAGCTGGATATGGTAGAGTTTACTAAGCGTGCTTGGTAAAATTATCCTGCATAAGATGCCTGTCCGGAAAGCAAGATAGCGCAGATGCTTTAGCTGACTAATAGATTCCGGAGCCGAGAAGATAGCGGGTTCCGCAATTAACGAACCAAACTTCTTACTCAAAGCTATGGCCAGCACCCGCAATCTTGGCAGCCTCTTGAATATACACTCAATGATCTTTTCCTCAACTGATGTACCGTGGTCAATAGCATAAATGATGAGTGTGCGTAAATTTTCCAGTTCAAGGATCTTATCAGTAATCAGTTCCCCATCATAGTTCTGTACAAAAAGATGGCGAACATCTCTAGGAACATCTCCTGTCCAGCTTTTTCTTTTACCCTCTCTGAAGAAGCCACTTTCTCTGCAGCCATTCTCGATTCTAAAGCAATCACTTCCAGCGACCATCTCTGCTAAATCATGCAGCAGATCATGAACTAAATAGTAGTCACCACGACCCAAGTCCCCGCCTCCTGGTTGCAGAAAAGAGGTTGACACTAGTTCATCAAAGTATTCACGACAAACGTCTTCTATGTCCTCCCCTTCATTAGTACTTCTTACAAACCCTTCTGCCACCCACAGGTTAACTAACTCAGTACGGTACATGGGATGTCTTCTGGGAAAAATACTGCAATAAGAAAAACATCGCCTAGCCTGCTGATCAAGATGCAGATAGCTCCACCACAAAGCTCCCATGGTCTCATTGACAAGCTTCCCATTTTTAACTGTTGTCCAAAACTCAGCATTTGGTCTCCTCCTAAGCCGTCCTCCCACTATTCTGGCGGCTAGAGGTGACCGCTTCAGTTTTTTAGCAATGTCAGCCCCAACTGCTTCGAGTCTCCTTCGGACATGATCATCTATAATTGCGCCTTCAAGTGCATAATTCATTAACAAATTAAGGAAGAGATTGTCATCCAAGTCACATATGGGTATGCATCTCGGTTCTGTAGCACCTAGAACTAGTAATGCATCTTTAGTTCGGCTAGTCACCAGGATCTTGCTTCCTTCCTCCCCAGCCTTCATGGGAAAAAGTATTTGTCGTAATTCCAGACGCTTTCTCTCTTCTTTAATACTGCACCAGACATCATCGAGTACCAGGAGGAATCGTTTTCCATGCAGTTCCTCCTCTACCTTAACTTGTAGGGTGTTGAGATTATTGAGTTGTGGGCACTGATTCCCTGTAGCCGCCTCAAATATTTCCTTGAAAATGTCACCCACACTAAAACTTTGAGAAACATGAACCCACATAACAAGGTCAAAATGGCCGCCCCTTTTCTCTTGCATGTCCTTCTTCTCACGGGCACAAACTAACTGTGCAAGGGTTGATTTCCCAGAACCGCCGATGCCATGAATGCCAATTGTGGAATAACATAGACGACTATTAGTGTTTGTTTGAACCTCACCTTCCTTCTCATGAAGCATTTCTATTATCTTGTCACAATCTTTATCACGCCCGATTACTACTGTAGGAGGAGACGAAGTAGTGACTACACCTCTTGAATTGGCCAAATCAGCTTGCGCTTCATTGAAATTACTAATGGTGGACAAGTTCAGATTTTCAACAAACTTGTACGCATTGTTTATAATCTTTTCTATCCTCTCTAGGCTATCCTTTAACTGTTTTTTTTGCATACCAGTCTCCTGCAAAAAAAAAATAAGGTGTTCATATGAGCAAACAATAAGATTTTTACGAGGACTGTCTCCTAGACTAGAGAAAAGATGAAATACCCACATATCACAAATGGAAAAAAAAACTATAGTTTTGTGTATACAACAAGCAGGACATAGTATGCTAGAAGTGTGGTGTGCCACAAATATGGTACTAACCGAATAATGACCAGGAAAAGTCAACACTGACTAACACTAGATGGACAAATTTTGCCTACAATCTGAGAGCGAGGAAGTGGTAAATACAACTGTTCATTACACCCCTGCACATATAGATGATGCATCGGAGTAGTTTAGAATAACTAGGTGAGTTCAATGTCTTAGATAGCAGTTATATTTCTCAAGCATGCATCAAAATGTGATGAGACTGAGTACGGAATTCTGTTTACTCACTTTAAATTGAGTATCTCTGCCTTGATGCCTATCATTTCGTATTACAGAGAAGCGTCACGATGACACAAAGGACAGGCAAAGGCTAAAGGGCCAAAACAAACAAACCGAAAACTAGCAAAAAGATCCTAAGCCAAACTAATAGAAAACAACAACAACAACATCAAAGACTTTTTCCCAAGCAAGTTGGGGTAGGCTCCTAACTAATCAAAAACCACAGAGAAAAATAAAAGAGACTGCTGAAGAACTACAGAGGATAAAAAAGTGGCAACATCACGACGTCACAGGTACAGAGGCAGGCGTCTCAGTGCCTTGCCCCTGCTTCGTTCCACAGGCTGCTGCCTGGCCCCATGGAGAATGGATTCAACCAGCTCTCGCCAATTTGGCTTCTCGTTTTTAAACACACAGGCAGTGTGGAGTCCCCGGATTGCTGTCTCATTTTCAAAAGTTAACCTTTAAGCTTCTCACCTTCAGCTCTATCTGCTTCAAGAACCAGTAGTAAAACTAATTGTCCGGTTGCAGGCAGATTGCGTGCATGTCACACCTGGACATAACTGAGTGCCAAACCTGGTGTGCGAACCACAGCTTATCAGGAGATGCGAGATGGTCTCGTCTTCTGATCACAGAGCAGGCATCGCTCTGGATGATACAAGCCACGCCACTGCAATCAGGCAGCTTTCTGGCATCGATTCAGAGCAGCCAGACATGCAAAAATCTTACATTTGTATCATCTTATAAAGATAAAACATAGATATATTTGTCACAACCGCATTTTGTTTAGCTACAAACAAGGAATACCCACATCTATCTTCTAGTTCTCTACAATTATCCATGATCTGAATGCGTGGATTTTCCGAAAAGGATCGGAACACATGGAAAAAGAAAATGACCTTTTTCGTAGGATTTGATCATATGCCATAGCGGTTGCTGAAAATACAAACCCACAGTGGCACTTGCCATGCTTGTCATATGAACGCACCATATATGGCACAACAGTGCATGAGATCCAGGGAAAAATCAAAAACACATGGGTGCAAGGGAATGACCTTATTTTTCAGGGGGGACCCCATGGGGAGGAGTTTCTTCACCCAACACCTCTTATGTCGAAGCGCGCCGCTGTCTGACTTTAACGTGCAATCTTGGATCTTCTTCTCGAGACAATGATACTCGACGTCATCCAAGATGTCTTCGGCTTCATAGAAAGCAGACTTGAGATCCTGGAACAGCCGCTCCAAGCGAGGCTTGTCAGGGATCTGCTCAAATGCTTCCATCACCCGCTCAAGAAGCAAGACTTTTGGTCCAAGCTGCTGCAGCTTCTCCGATGCATCAAAGCTGAGGTAGGTGGAGCATTTCTTGAAAAGGTCACAGATGATGGGCGATGCGATCCACCCGACGGCTTTCATGGCTATTCCCAACGCGGTCATTGGCTCCAGCATGAGTAGCTGATTTTTGCCAGAAGCAGAACTTCACATATTAGGATCTCCAACAGCAACAACTTGTGGAAGGATAGCTTTTTTTGTCAGGGGTGTGCGTCCCAGCAGCACAAATGTCTTCAGAATCAGATTCAAAAGGAAGATTCCATTCAGTCACCATCTCTATAATTAAAGAAGCCATCCTAATCTGTCCAGCGGCTACTTTATGTAAGAATAATATATATCCTTTGCTTTACCGCTGCTAAAGCACCTTTTTATGGTGAACCTAGTATACTAGTCAACCGATTCCTTGCAAGAGATATGTATGTTATTTGCCCTTATTTACTGCAGCTGACTAATCTTGTGCAACCTTGATTCTTGAAAATAAAAACAATAGAAGCAACATATCACATGAACAACCAAAACTGTTGAGTTCCATTGGTAAAGCTACTAGTTCAACTAACTGCTAATGTCAGTTATAGATAGCGCAAGTGAATTCATGGATACATTGCATCCGCACCTAATTAATGACAGGTAAATATATACATAAACAAGTACCAATTGACATGCTTGATAAAGCCATTTCAACTAACTTGTCGTCCTTTATTTTTAATTTTCGATAAAACTTATTGTCTACTCCCTCCGTTCGGATTAAATCGACGCAGAGTGGTGTTAATCCTAGCATACAAGTAGTGTTGTCTCACGTCAATTAAATGTGACCAGAGGTAGTAGTTTGCATCAGAAACCATGGAAACATGCTTATATAGTAGGAGTAGGGTTATAATAGGTGATGTACAACTATTGATACGATGCAATGACAGGTAAAATACATAAACAAGTACGAAATGACCGTTTAATTAATCTGTATGTAAGTTTGGTCCAATTTCTAAGAGACAGTTTTACATGATGCGGTTATTTGATGTAAATTCCGAAACTATCTGTCCAATGTGGGGAAAAGGCAGATACAAGAACACTAGAGAGAAAAGGAAAGCAAACCTTGTCCGAGGCCTCCCTAGTATGTGCTGACCTGCCGGAATCTATGTGGGCCTCAGCAGAAAGCGGCGAAATGTCGACGGAAAATCTCCTTCAGCCACCACACCGTAGTTCCGCCGCCATCCTCCATTCCTCCTCCGCCGGGCAGCAGAATCGGAGATGCCGGCGGGCTGAAGACTGGGGCAACGGAATCTATTGGTCGCCATCATGGGCCTGGGCCTCCAAACTCGTATCCAAGTTTCTAGATGGGCCAGTTTTGCCGTGGAGGTTACTGCGCACGGTCGTCCTTTTCCTTCCCTTCCTCCATACTACATGTGTAAACCTGCGTCGGTACGTGCACAGCACGTCAATTCTGCGCATGCATTTCAAAAAGAGTAAAGTATATTTTAAACCTTTAACTTGTAGACCCGGGTGAAATCAAACTCTGAAGTTTCAATCCTTGAAATCGGCACCCTGTAGTTACCAATCCCGGTCAATCTTGGCCCTGTAGCAGCTTGGACTGGTTTGTCTCACCAGGAAAAGAAATCCCGACCCATCTCTTTCAAATTAAATCTCACTCTGTAGTGAATCAAGTACACACGCATTGACCAGTTAATTCAGTTGAGAAGGGAGAAATGTATGCTAGGTTGCAAGTTCGTGCCCCCGTGTGTGTGGGGCACAGGGAGAGATTTCAGAGCATCTTCGATTGTGGCCCTCAAAACGCTTTAAAACACGGATTGAGTATTTGAGGGATGTTGTTGCTTGGTGCTGTTTTTGGGCGTGTCGCTCCCCAGTCACATCCCCTAAATAGAAATTTAGAATTTTTAAATTTAATTGAAAACGGTCAAATTCATTCAAATTTGTTATATATTACATGGATTTGAACGAATTTTGATGAAATTTAAACCTAAAACTAAACTCTGTGCAAGCGCGGCCGATTTGAACGAGATCAACGAGTGGCATGCCAGAGTCGCGGATGGACATGGAGATCACGTCATCGACGTCGCCCCTCCGGGCGTCTGTGTCGTTCAACGACGCCATGTACGTCGCATTGTACCCCGAGCAGTCCTTGGGGTTGTCGATGTTAGCGATGAGGCATTGCCGACGGAGGCCTTCACGGCCTCCGCGAACTCCTCGTTGTCGTCCTCCTCCTTCACCTCTGGTTCCGGGGCAAGGAGGGTCCTGCCACCGGAACCCACGCGTCTATGCTGCTACGACGATAGTTCGTGGATTGTGATTCCACCGCCACTCCTGCACCTTCGATTTTGGGGCAGCGTCGCGTACTCGTATTTCACCTCGCACTTCGGCACGGTGTAAGGGCATGCGGTGGGAGGCGGCGCTGACAGCGCCGGTCCCGAGGAAGAAGAATGGGATGAGGACAAGCTCGCTGTCCTCCTCGGCTGCCAGCGCGAGGAAGGTGTAGGCAATGGCGGTGGCGACTCTGGCATTGCTAGCCTATGGCCGCCGTTTCGAAGGTCGTCGATGATGGCGGGGAGGGTGCGCTCGGGTACTCCCCAAAAGCGGATGCGCCCCTCCCTATTCTAGGTGTTCGACCTCCCGATGAGGCCGACGTTGAGGCTGCCACGCCTGAAGTCGTTCGTGGCGAGGATGTTCTTCCGGGGTGACGACATCGACAAGATCTAGGCCTAGTTGTAGGGGGGGCGGTCGAGAGAGCGGAGCGAATGGTGTGTGGAAGGGACGGGAAGGAAGGAAGGAGGTGTCACCTCTTTATATATCGGCGGCAAGCAAACCGACAGCAAAAGCATTGACCGTAATAACGCCGGTGCGGATAGCCATGTGGCCATACGCGATGAGACGCTTCACCGTGTCGCTAGGTAGGCGACAGGTTTAACCTTCCGTGTCAACGTTTACACTGCGTCTACCTGGGCCCACCACTCGTGACGCGTTTTCACGCTTTGTCCGGTGCGCTCCCTGTGGAGCGGGGATGGCCTCTGAGCGCCGGACAATGTATTGGACCGTGACATGCGAAAAGACTATTTGAGACGAGCGATGGGACCAGCTATATGTCCGATGCACTCTAGAATAATTTGGAAACCGTTTCAAGGAACGCTAGTGAAGATGCTTTTAATATAGGTACAATCAGAGCTAACCTACACGAACAGCACAGGAGCAGAGCAAGGCGACAATTTAAGCTGATTGAGGAGAGATTGAGCAAGCGACCCACGACAGGCTGCACAGTCAGCAGCACCATGCTCTCCTATCGCCATGCAGTCTAGGGCAACCTCTGTGGGTTAATGAGTTAATCCCGGTTGGGATCTTTGAGCCAAATTCATCCAAACCGATTGAGGGTCTAAATTGACCAGGATCAATAAATCCAGGATGCTGATTTCTGGGATTAGAAGTTCAAGGTTTGATTTAGACACCCTCTGTAATTTGAAGGTTTGAAATAGACTTTACTCTAAAAATACGGTCCCTTAAGAAATAAATTGAATAAACCATTTTGTTTTGAAGTTTTTGTTTCATACATAAAGCTTCTGCGGTGAATTAAACAATGGGCCATTTCCACGGAATGTAAATTATGTTTACCAGAAGAAATTCTCTCTAGTCACGTTTGTTCTTCAGAGAAGAACATGTTTTGTAGGACGCAAACTATAGAAAACGTACATATACTTATATCAGATTATAAACATATGCAGGGAGGGAAATTATTAAACTATAATCACAAGGAAACAAATGAATGTAGTGTCAAAGTCTACCCTATTTGTGTGAACTTAGTATAAGGTTTGGCCACATAAGATCCAGTGAAGCATCCATGACTGATGCTGCGAAGAACTTCTCCCTCAAGGTGCTCATGTTTAATCGTCCCAGTCCTCTATATTTTCCTTACATTTAGCCAAGCCAAGATTGAGTTAAAAGAAAGACATATGCTACCAACCGGCCAGGTGGCGTCATTCTTCATAGGCGAAGCTTTGTGGGCAGGTCTCTTCTCTACGTGCATATCCAACAGGTGGGCAGGAGTTAGCACTTTGAAATGGAGAATCGGGCCACGCGCCATGCGCTACATTGGTGGCCGAGCTTGACAAAAATCCATGGGCGAGCGAGTCTGAAAAACAAAAACAAAATGTCCTAAAACCTTGAAAATTAACCAACTCATTTGTCTATTGTTCTCATCGTGGTTCTGCCGTTCCAATCACAACAAGGGTGAAGTATCATTTGCTAGTGCTGAAGTATCTCCTTTTTCTAATCAAGACGAAATGAAGTCTTCCCTGAGTGGCCTTAATCATCGTTGTTGAAATTTGCAAAATTGAAGAACAAATTCAATAAACAATCACTCGTCCAATCGAGTTGCTAACAAAAAGTTGCGGAAACAAAGAAAAATCATTGGTAGGAAAATAGAAGGGCGGCTCGATTCGATCGCAGTGTCTATTGGCGGCTGTTGAAACTTGAAACTCTGGCTGGCGCGCCGTGCCTGTTCGGTCTGGCCGTACATACAAGCTGCAGATGTGGTGATGCGCTGGTCGCGGGATGCGTCCCGGCGCTGCTGCCTCCTGTGTCCTCCTCATATCCTACCTATTCTGTGAATAGCTAGACCTAGCGAGGCGCCCCCATCCCCATGGCCGCTCCTTTTGTCGATTCAGAGAAAATTGCATGTACCAGTAACTCTTGGGGCAAGTTTTGCACAAACCAGTGAATCAAATCTCTTTTTTGCATAGACCAGCAACTCTAGAGGCAATTCATTGCAACGAGTTGTTAATGATTCAATTACAGAGTTTAACACGGAAATTCAATTCGGCTCCCGGGTGCGTATGCTCCCTCTACCAACAAAACATATTTCGAAGTGTGGAAAAATTTTGACAAAAAATTCTACATGTACATCTCCATAATATATGTGTATGGGTCAAGTTTCACGAAAAAATAATATTTTGTGTGGCCTATGTAAAAAAGAGAAAACTTATCCTGTGAAAAGCATTGTTTTCAGCACTGAATTTTGTCTTTTTTACACACGTCACATGATAAGTTCATTTTTTATGAAACGACTTTGTGAGCGCGTAGCACATGAAGATGTACGTGCAAATTTTTTGTTTCAACTTTTTTAAAATTTAAAATATGTGTAAGATGCATTTCAAAATATAGGGAGCATATGCTCCCATGTTCCAAAACATCGCTCCCAGTTTAACAGCATATTTAACAACAGAGGCCCACTATAAGGTGACCTGGCTGCCAACTTGGAGAGGGATCTTTCGGACTGGTACATCACGGCCGGAACCAGCTTCTCCATTATCGCATCTTCAACGGGCCGACGCAAAATAATTCTTTTTAATTATTCGCGCACATCTGTTTCCGTCGCTTATATTATTTAAGCATAATATTTTTCATTTAAGTAAAAGCATAATATACTATGACATAATAAAGGAGAAAAGTCCTTGTCTACTTGCCGCCCGATGACCCGGCCCCGTCATTGCCTCCCTCCCTGCTCATCAGCTTCTCTACCGCCCGCCGCTCCATCCGTTGTGCGATCGCAGAGCTCGGTGGACCGCCGCGTCCTCTAGCAGTCGTTGCTGCAGCGCCTCGTTGGCGGCATCATCGGTCTTCTTGAGCGTCTCGAAAGACTCTACTAAATCACTCTGCTCCGTCGCCTTCTCCTCCGGGTCAGTCCCGTCGTCAGACGACCAATCGACTTCGGAGTATTCGTCCTCTGCGACAGCCGCCTCCAGCTCCGCGGCGAACGCCGCACGATCCTCCTATGCCTCCAACTCCGCGTCAACCATGAACCTCGCGCTCACGGTCGAGTCGATAACGTCGTCCATGATATCTTTGTTGTCATCGTCGAACAAGTCGCTGTTGTCAATCGGGGGAGGTGGAGTCGTTGTTGATGGCATGGCCCCGCCGTTGCCTCCCTCCCTCCTCAACTTCTCCGCTGTCCGCCGTGCGGTCGCCAGAGCGTGGTGGGCCACGGCATCCTCCAGTAGCCGCTGCTGCTGCGCCTCGTTGGCACCATCCTTGGCCTTCTTCAGCGTCTCGGAGAATGTGACTAAGGCCCTCTACTCCGCCGCCTTCTCCTCTGGGTCAAAGTCGCTCCAGTCAAAGTTTGCGTCGTCGTCCCACTCCTCATGTGCGATCATCGCCTCCCCGATCCACTGCAATCCACTGAGCATACGCAGGATTAGGGATCTTCACCTCCTTCCTGTCCTTGTCCTTATCCTTCAATTCCTTCTCAGGTTCCAGCATCGATCCGTCCAGGAGCCCAAACAGCTGAGCGCCATGGATGTCCGGCAACACCTGTGTTTGCCAAAGCAAGAAGTTGTCTCTCGTGAGCTTCTCCGAGAGACTAGCGTTGAGGCCACCAGAAGCCGGCGCCGCGGAGGAGGAAGACGACGCCTGGAACGCCATGGCCGCGAGAAGCGATCGACATAAAGTACTGCATCGCGAGGAGAAAACGGCGGCGGGCGATGGCGGCGGTGGCGGCTGAGGCTCGACCTAGATGTGATCGTGGAAGCCTCGCTCCGATACCATGTAAATCAGCATGGGAAGCGTAACCCTGAACAAGGGTGTAAGGGTACATTGCCCCTATGTGTGGTTTTGGTAATTAATGACAACCCCTATGGACTAATATTGTCATTGAGTTTATATGAAGGAATATTCCATAGGTACTACTTGTACTCCATGTGTTGTATTCAAGTATGGATGCCATGAAGATAAGTGTATATCTTGTGTATTGGCATCAAGATCATCGGTATGAAGATATATATGTGATATGATCAAGAAGAAGAAATGAAGATGGAGTTCTTATGTGGAACTCAATATTAGCCATGCTCTATCTTATATGAGTATGAGCGAGATACAAGGTTGAGTTGGGCAAGTTCAAGATGAGCATCTTGAGTGAATCACATGCTTGAAGCTTGCCGTCCATTTGGTGATAATGGACATGTGAAGATGTGCATCAATGGGGCTTTCCCATCATAGTGTATGGGGGAGTATTTGTGAGTCTTCACGGAGCAACATTGATCAAGTGATGCATTCCGGCTTGAGTGAAGCTTGAAGAGTTATCATCAAGATCAAGCGGGATGCGCAAGGCAAAGGTATGACCTTGATAGGTTTTCCTTTTACCGGTCTCGAGGTGGTTGATGGGAGACCGGATTATAGGATAGATAGCCGCACTATTAAGAGGGGCTTTCGGTTGGGTAACTTGATCACATCGTCTTAGAGAGCTCAATCCTTTGCATACTTTGCACATTCTTATTGCTTCTTGGTATTTCTCGGTGTGAGGTTCTTGGTAGTTCATCGAAAACGGAGTTCGCATGCATCTTCTATTGCGTTTTTCAGGTTGGGTGATTTTACCGGTTATTCATGATATAAGGTTCTACCTTTTATATTCATGATAAAATCCCCTCCTACAGATTCTTGGGTTTTCACTTTCTATAAGATAGCATTTGTTGTTATCTTCCAAACAAAATTGGTTTCATGCGATTCGGAGTTCGGGAGCAATTGTTATTAGGGAAAAAGAGAAAAAGAAAAAGAAAAAAAAAGGAGGAGGAACAGCCGGCCGGTCGGCCGGCCTGCCGGGCCCCGCGCCGGCCCACCCGGCCAGATCCGGCCTGCCCGCTGATGCCATCCGGGGCGGGCTCCAGTGGGCCTCGCGGCCTTGTCCGGCCCACGCGCCGGTTCCCACCGGGCCGGCCGGCCACCACCCCGGCCCAGCCGGGCTTTGTGCCGGACCGAGCGGCGCTCCGGTTATCTGCCGCCCGCGTGCGCTGTGGGCTTCGCCCGGCTGCTGGGCCGGTCCGGCCGGGCTGCTGACCGGCCTGTCCGGCCCCAGCCCCGGTCGGCCGGCTGGGCCGCCGGCTGGGCACGTTTTTGGGCCATTTTTAATGCGTTTTTCACTTGGTTTTTCCCCCAACGGTTATTTCTCTTCTTGGACTATAAATAGGCCTTCTTCCACCTTTAGACCATTAGTTCTTCCTATTCTCTCTCCTCCATTGCTACCATTTGAAGAACTTGCTCTTCCCCTTGAATCCTCCAACCATTCTTGCTCATATTTGAGGATTTGAGAGAGGGGATCTAGATCTACACTTCCACCAAACCGTTTCTTCTCTAAGTGAGGGAATCTCTTGGGATCTAGATCTTGGAGTCTTTGGTTGACTTTTCCCCTTGTTCTTCCTCTCCAATCTCATCCTAGCATTCGTTGCTTTGGTGGGATTTGAGTGTGAAGGACTTGAACACCTCCGGTGTTCTTGCTTTGCATCATTGCATAGTGTTGAGCTCTCCACCACGATTTGTTCGAGTGAGAGACCGTGAGCTTGTTACTCTTGGAGGGTGACCTCCTAGTTGGCTTGGTGATTGGTGCTCCGGTGATCTCTTCAAGAAGATTGTGAAGAGGCCCGGGCTTCTCCTTCGTGGAGCTTGTGAAGTGGTTGTGGAGCTTGCCATCTCCGGAGCGGAGGAAAAGCTAACCATAAGGAAAGGGCCATTATCCTTCGTGGGTGTGGTTCGGAGAATAGGGTGAGCCTTCGTGGCGCGGGGAATCCTTCGTGGGACCTCCACTCCTCCAAACGTGACGTACCTTGTTGCAAAGCAAGGGAACACGGGAATACATCCTCGTCTCCGCGTGCCTCGGTTATTTCTATACCCGAGCTCTCTTTCCTTGTGATAGCCATCGTGCTTGAAGTACATATATCTTGCTATCACTTGTGCTACATATATCTTGTGCCTATCTTGCTTAGCTCTAGTTGCTATTGTTACACTTAGTTGAGCTTAGCATATTTAGGGTTTGTGCTTGTTAACTAAACGATAGTTTAATTCCGCATTCATACAAGACAAATCCGCAAGAGTTTGTAATCGCCTATTCACCCCCCCTCTAGGCGACATCTCGATCTTTCAATTGGTATCGAGCAAGGTCTCTCCTTGTTTAAGGCTTCACCGCCTTGAGAGTAAAGATGTCGGCTAGTATAGTGCACAATGACACAATTGTCTTTAATGGCACAAATTATCTTTTGTGGCGAAATTGCTTGCTTTGTAATCTTCGGACCTTGTGTCCACATATAGAGCAATTTCTAGATGTCGGTTTTTCTCCTCCGATGGATTCTCAAAATCTATCTTTAGAGGATGAGAAAAACTTACATCTTGAAGCTCAAGTATCTAATGAGCTTTTATTCTCCTTGAGACCCGATTTTCGTAGGTTCTTGATAAAAATAAAGCGAAAATCGTCTCATGAGATGTGGATCAAGCTTAAGGAAATGTTTGGTGGATCCACTTCTAAATTGGTCGGTGGTGACTCCGAGGAGCTCTCTTCCCCTTCACATCATGAAGAGCTCCAAGTTGCTTCCACCTCCGGTCGTGATGATATATCATCTACTTCCACTTCACCAACGTGTTGCAAGACACAAGGTAATGATATGGTGAGTGGTGAGGGAAACTGCAATGTTGATATTGTGCTCAATAGTGATGACTCTTCATCTCTATCTCATTGCAATGTTTCCTCTTTGGACTTAAACACATCGAGCATTGAAAATAATCTACATGCTTGTGTTGATAGTCCTTGCATATCATGTGTAAATTGCTTACATAGATCTCATGATGATATGCTTGCCTTGTCTTGCTCCCATAATCAAAATGCTTCTATTTCCTCTAGTTGCTTGTTGACTAACAATGTAGAGGAAACCGAACACTCTATGGATCAAGACATGATTTCAAATGAGGATTCAAGAATATCTTCATCTTCATCCTCCAGTATGCACATGTGCCTTATGGCAAATGGATCAAAGGTATCTCCTACTTTGACTCCTAACACGTCCTCTAATGATGAGAATGATGATGATGATAATGATGAAGAATATAATACTTTGGTGCATGATATGGCAATGGTTTATGCTTCTCTTCGTGGTAATAAAGAAGCTCGTGCTAATCTCGAACACTCTATGGATACCTTTTATAAATATAGGAAAACCATAGTGGAGTTGGAGTCCCATATTGAAAATGGGGAAATGATTTTCACTCTCCTCAAGCATGAGCTAAAAGATGAGAAGCATGCTAATTTCATGCTTACACAAAAAATTGAATCCTATATGCATGAAAATGAGAAAACTATTGTTGATGCTTGTGCTACTAACTCTAATTCTTGTGAAGCATCGACCTTAAAGGAGAATGTTGAGCTAACACTACTAGAAAAAAGGCTTTCAGTGGCGCACCACATATAGCCATCAGTGGCGCACTAGTGGTGCGCCACTGTTATCACGCCACTGCTAACACATAGTAGTGGCGCACTAGGGGTGCGCCACTACTAGCCTAGATACCTGTGGCGCACTGCCCGGTGCGCCATTGACATGCCCACCGAGTGCGCCACTACTACTCCAAAGTGGTGCGCCACCGTTGGTCGAGGCGATGCGCCACCACCGTGCGGAAGAGGTGCGCCACTCGCTACGGTTTTGCGTGCGCCACTGGTCCAGCTAGTAGGTGCGCCACTGCTGCGTTAGTACGTGCGCCACTCGCCCTCTCCGGAGACGTGCGCCACCTGCTACTTATCCTTGTGCGCCATCTGCTAGTCTCGGAGAGGATCACGAGGCAGTGCGCCATCGGATCGATAGCGGCGCCACCGCTACTTAGTGGTAGTGCACCACGAGATGGTCCACTAGTGCGCCACCGCTAGGATTTCGAATTTTTTTTTTTTGTATCTTGGCAGGTATTTATACAGAGTTGTTTATGACAGGTACAATAGCACAATACAGGATATATAACGAGCATATAAACAACGAGCACGGCTTATCCATACATAGTTCTTCACATTAGCCCCACATGATTCACAAGCATTCACATTAGAGGTTACAATGCAAGTTACGGTGTTACAAGTCACAAATGAGCTAGTAGTGGCACAAGATCGATCATCTAAACTAGCATCACATAGAAGAGAGCTAGAGTCACTACTAGCACCGTCCCGATGAAAGTGGTCTTCATCCGGTTCCTCCTCCGCTCCGTCCTCTCTCCCGCCAGATAGCGTGCGTATCTGTCTTCGGCCTCCGCTCTAGTGGTGTACCCTTTGTAGTTGTTACCGCTAAAACGGTGAACCTGTCTCCGACACTCCTCCCGGTCGTTGTAGACTCGGGAACCTTGCCCTTGTACACGACATACCACGTCATATCTGCGTACATATGCACAAGCCAAAGAAACATTAGTGCACGCTCATAGATGTTTGCAACGAATAAGAGCAAATTCAAAAACGATCCAAGTAGTATGAACTAAAAGGCATGCCTCATACATTGTTGGTCGGAACAAATATTAACATTTAGGGACGGAGTAAGTGAAACCAAGTAGGATGCACAATAGATTGATACTTGTGTCATCGCACCAGGTTCACTTACCCCTCCCCCAAGTGTATAGGTGACCAACATTCTAATCATCGGCATTTTGAGATACCAAAGCAAATAGAAGAATGACAAGGGCCTCATACTTTGTCGGTCAAAACAAATATTAACATTTAGGGAAGGCGTTAGTGAAACCAAGTAGGATGCACAAGAGATTGATATTTGTGTCATCGCACCGAGTTCACCGACCCCTCCCCAAGTGTATAGGTGACCAACATTCTAATCATTGGCATTTTGAGATACCAAAGCAAATGGAAGAATGACAAGGGCCTCATACATTGTTGGTCGAAACAAATATGAACATCCCGGGATGGCGTTAGTGAGGCCGAGTAGGATGCACAAGAGATTGATATTTGTGTCATCACACCAGGCTCACTAGCGACACCCGGAGTGTACAGTTGACCGAACATTCTAATCATCGGCATATGCAAACAAAATTAACGACCAAATCAAGTGCGGAAAACGATAGAGCCATATATATAAGTTCACAAACATAGCCGAACTAGTAATTAAACGGACATGCAAGTAAAGTGCTTGGATAAAGTTTATTACAACAGAAGCTCGTCTTTAGTTCACAACTACATAACTAGGCTCGCACATCAAGACTTTTGCGGAGCGTGGATAAAACCGCCGCCTTTCTTCAAGCACATCCATGAGCGGTAGTCGTCACCCCGCATTTGGAGCATTGTGTCTATGTCACTATTTGACGGCTGATAGCCGGCGCGAGAACTCCCGCGCTTCTAACGACATCTTGATGGATGATTTCACAAAACTCTACTTGGATGCGGAAGAAGTCTTGCTTGATGCCGTCGTCGGGGACCCGCGCCAATTTGTTGGCCCGATCTCCGAGATGCTCGGGTAGCGTAAGTCGCTGCTTGGTCCCGTATGAACTTATCCATGTGATAGAGGGCGTAGTAGGCATCCTTGTTACTAGAAGGCGGCTTCTTGACGCAGGGAAACTTTGTTTGGTGCTTGAACACATGCTTCCCGTACCTAACATTTGGCCTCTGCATGTTGCCTTTCGCTTTGACGTAGGCATTGAGAGCATCATCAAGTACGGCCTTGACATTCGTGTAGTCCGTGGTTGACTTACCGTCCGCATCGAAGTATGTGGCCACGGAATGCTTCGGGGTTATGGAGATGAGTGTGCAGGTTTTGTCTCTGCGTAGAACACATAATGTTTAAGAACATGACGATTGAAATCTAAAAAAATCACGAGTTAAGGCCGGTACGGTGAGGGGGTGACTTACTCGGGAAATACGAGCGAGGAGGATGTTAGACTTCTTCGGTTCGCTAGAAAGAAGTCTTTGAGGTATCCACTCGCGATCGCCCGGTCTCCGGCGGTGGCCAAGTGGACGGCACGCATGTAGAAGGGGTCGGCTATCGCGATGTCCGGGATGTTGTTTCTAATGATCCGCATCGCCTTGCCGAGCGAGTATAGGCGAATGAAGGTGTAGTGCAGCGGATAACTGTTCAGCATGGCAAAGATGTCATCATACCGCGAGGAAGATCTTCTCCGCGAAGCCACTATCGACAAAGCCATGGCCCGAGGGCACCTTGGCAATATACACCGGGTATCCATTATCTTTCTCCCCGAGACGCCGCTCCTCCATAAACTGAATACCGTCAACCGGAGATCGCATAGGACCGGGTGCAGCATCGTACAATCTTTGAATTAGCATCCGCTCACCCGACACATGCACCCTCGCCTCGATATTCTTGGGCACCGGTGGCCCGTCCCGAGCACGGATAGGTGCCGGCTGGGCTGGCGGACTTGTCATCCTTCTTCTTTCTTTTCCGTCCCTTCGGCTTCATTTTTACTGGGACCGCATTCTCCTCTTCGCAAGCCTTCTTCGGTGTGTTAGGACCGATAACACTTCTCACCTCGGCTATCGGCTGAGTCTCGGTGAAGTCGGCAGCTGGAGGCGTCTCCGAGAACAGAATAGGCGCCGCTTGTTGCAAAAGGTTTTCCCCTCGGCGGCAGCTTGAGAGGGTTGGCTACCGAGATCGTAGTCCATCACCCCAAAATCGAAGTTGCAGTCCGAGGTTGGCGAACGTCATCGTCCTCGTCCGGACCATCGTTCGGATCCCGTGCCATCCGCATGTCCACATCGGCCGATGGCGGCACCGTTGGGGTGGTCTTGCCATGGCTTGGCGCCGGCATGGCTTGGGGTGCTGTCCGTGGGGTGGTGTCGCTCGCCCCCAAACGAATCCGGCTCTTTGGCCAAACCATGGACCAATTGAAGCATTGGTGGAGGGCAAGGACCTCGATCATCTTCGTCGGCACCATCGGGTTGAAAGGGAGGTACCACGTCGTCGTAGCCGCTAAGCACCCGAATCGGTTGAATCCTATACACGTCGGGTTGCATGGGTCTACCGTGTAGCGGCGGTTGCTCGGTTGAACGATTTTGGCCTTGGCAACATCGATCAACTCGCCGTTCACAAAGTGCAGGAGAGTGCATGGGACGTCGACGGCGGAGCTCGCGGAAAACATGTAGGGCGTTAGGGATGGCTAGCTAGTCAAAGGATGGGATATGGAAGTCATTGGCCGAGGGTTGGTTACCGTGATGGCGTCCCGGCTCGGCTAAGGTCGAGGCACCGCCGGCGACGGGCGTGCAACCGATGGAGTGGCCGCTTGATGGCGCGGTGCCGGGCGGCGTATTATCCGCAGCCGACGGGTGCATTGAGCTGAAGTAATGGCGCCGCGGGAGACACCAAGGTTGGCGCCGCGGGAGCCACCACGGTTGGCGCCGCGGGAGCCACCAAGGTTGGCGCCGCCGGAGACACCATTGTTGCCGCCTGCGGACTCACCGATGGCTCCACGTTGTGGGAGTTGCTGCCCGCGAACCGGGAACCGGGGTTCCCCCTTTTGTCCTCCCTTATACCACGCGTCCGGACCGGCAACCAAGGTAGGGATGAGGGAGCTAAGCGTCGTGCCCACTTGGTCCTCCACTTGCTCGTCGTTGCGTCCTCTCGTTGGGTCTCCACGATTTGTTGCACTTGTTGCCGCACTTGCTCCTCGACCAATGTCGGGATCTGCGCAACTTGTGCCTTGAGCTGTGCGACCTCCTTCTCATCGATGGGGGGCTTTCTCTCCTTTTTCCCCGACTTATAGTATTCCGACCATTTCATAGAGCATCCTTCGCCGGCCACACGACCAGCCGACGTCGGCTTACTCAATGGATCCCTCTTCTTGTGGGCATTCAACGCCCTATTTAAAGGGTTGTCCCAAGGGGCACACTGCGAGGAGCTCGTGGACCCCGCGCCGCTACTAGCTTCCTTTTCACTTTCCGCAGCGATCTCCTTAGCCTACGGGAGGAACATGCATGAACCATTTAGAAATTTGGATTCATCAATAAGAATGCAACCATAAAGGAGCTAATTAAGCGGGTGCATTCCTTACCAGAAGAGCCTCAAACTCCTTCACATCCGGAGTGGTGGTGAGCTCCTTTGTTTTCGGGTCAAGACGGTACCGGGCCGGAGAAAGTTCCTGGTTTGCTTGTTTTTGTATTGCGGGAAGAGGGGCTCGAGGCCGTTCTTCACACGCTCCTTATCCGCGGCGTCCCATTTCGGTTGCGCCACCCTAAAACCGCCAGGACCAAGTTTGTGGGTGCCTAAGTTCAGTTTTCGCATGTCCTTCCCCCACCGACTAGAATCCGACGTTGACTCGCTCTCGCACTTGATCTTGAAATCAGCGTAGTCTTGCTCGGTGATCGAGGGATTTGACTCCTTGATCTTCTCGTAACTCTCACCATTATTAATCATTGTCTTCACTCGGTTCCTCCAACTAGCGAGGGCGGTGCTCATCTTCGTGAGGGCGGCATTGTGCACTTTGTTCCGCATGAGACGCTTTTCCGAGCAGTCCACCGGGAACTCGTATCGTTCGTGCAGGCTTCCGGAAGAGGAGGGTGCGCAAATTCGCTCGGTCAGGATGCCCGAGGTTCTCGGTGTTGATCGAGACCGTGCTCCGGAGGATGCACCCGAGTTGGGCAGCGTAACCTTTGACTAAATCGGGGGCGCCGTTGGAAGCCCAGTGGCGTTCACTTCGGTGAATGCCCGCTTCACGGTGCCGAGCACATTCGGGCGACGCTCCCTCCGTAGCTTCTTCGGTGCGCCGGTGTCATCCTCGCCGGTACCATCCGTGGTGTCATCCTCGGCGGCACAATCGGTGGTGTCGGCCTCGGCGGCATCGTCCGCTCGGTACTCGGATCGGTGCCATCATCCTCGCCGTCGTCGCGGCGAGGTTGTGACTCCATCACCTCCATTTCATCGGTTAGCATCCGGAATGGCTTGCTACCGCTGCCGCCGGCCTCTTCGTTGTTGGCCATGTTCGAACTAAGTAGGAAAAAATGCATAAAGTTAGCGCAAGATTTCACGGAAAAATTGGGCATGACCTATGCTAATTTATGGACATATGAGTGCCCCATTTTCGCCGAAACGGAAATGAATCAACATTTCGGCGATAATGGGCAACTCGTCGATCCCCGCACAAGAAAATGACACCATATACACCAAAAATCCACCAGCTGAGCACCATGGCACATATACACCAAAAAATCCAACCGAGCACCATAGCACATGTACACTAATTGAGCACCATAGCACATATCGACCGAGCTGAGCAGCCGGTACCACCATCCAACAAGCACCTAGTAGCGAGCAGCAAGCTAGCTAGCAAGCAGCGAGCAAGCTAGCAAGTAGCTAGCAGAGCAAGCTAGCAGTAGCTAGCACCAAGCTAGCTAGCAACGACAAGCTAGCAGTGAGCTAGCAGCAAGCTAGCAAGCAAGCAACACCTAAGCAACATCTAACAGACAGCAAGCACGTAAGCAACAACCTAACAGCAGCAGCACCTAAGAAGCACATCTAAAACCTAGCAACTAACAACAACCTAACAGCCTAGCAGCAGCACCAATCAACCTAGCACAACCTAGCAACTAATAGCAACCTAACAGCCTAGCAGCAGCAGCAAGCAAGCTAACAACCTAGCAGCAGCAGCAAGCAAAAAATACCCAATTTTACAACCCTAGCAAGCAGCAGCAGCAAGCAAGCAACCTATAGCAGCAGCAGCAACCAAGCAACCTAGCTCTGCTCTCTGACTCTCTACATACTAGCTTAACGACGAGTAGGAGTGCCGATGCTCATACGGACACAACACTAGATATCTACTAGAGCAGCCAATTTCTACAAGACATCATCTTAAATTTGCATAGACATCCGTAGGAGTAAACACGATACACACATTTCTACAGACATCATCATGAAGCAAATTACTAGCATTTCTACAGAATCATCATGCAGCAAGCATAGGGAGGAGGAGGAGCATAGGGAGCTCACCCCGAGCGGTAGGTTGGGGAGGTGAATCGAGGGGAGGCTACCGCCGGCGGGGAGGTGGCGTCGAAGAGGGGAGAGACCGTGCTGCTCCTGCTCCTGCTCCGCGGACGTGCGCGACGTGCTACAACTCGAAGAAGGTCGCCGACTTGCTCGCTCCTCGCTCCGCGGCGAGCTTGAGAGGATCTCGCTTGGGGGAGAGACCGTGAGGCGGGTGATAATCCAAAGTTAGAACATAATACGTTGCATTTTTAATGGATTCAAATGAAGCACACCATAGAAACTCAATAGACTTTAGAAACAAGATTGTGTATTTTCTGATTTGGATTGTTGCCAAACTTTCTGTGCCTAACAGATACAAGCTGCCTAACAGTGTGCAGCTTTCCAAATTCAGAGCAAGAACACATGCGAGTGACATAAATCACATAAGTAGGAAGACAATTAAGCTATCTAGTGTCACATAAATCAAATAAGTAGGATTACAATTAATCTATCTAGTCTAAAATTTTAGTAGATGTTGATAAATAAGCTAAATATAGCTATGCCTATGCTTGCTTTGATTGTTTTCTCGACCGGGTCGCCGTGTCAACAAAATGAGGAGAGGGACAAGATAAGAACTATCCTACAAAGTTAAACTTGGCATGTTGCTCCGAGCTATTTTTCTACTCGTTTATGCGTATATCCATAGGATGTCCAATGACACAACGAGATACAAACACTTAGGTGAATCAGCTATTTAAACATGTTAAATCAAGAAAACAACACTAACCCAAACAAAATATAAGCACATTGCGTCGGGACATGATCAACTAAACAAATCATGATGAATTAAAAGCTTGTGGCTGATGTACTACTCCATCAACACTTAGGTGAATCAACACTTGCTTCTCACCAGACACATGAACAAGATAGCGAGATAATTAACGCATTCACAAACGAGGCAAAGGAGGGGAGCGAGCGAGCAGTAAGAAACCTACCTTGGAAGGATGCGGTGGTGGCGTCGGCGGTCGAGGGCGGCACGGCGTGCTTCTCCCGCTGCTGCTCCGGGACGCTTGCGTGGCGTGCTGCTCCTCCGTGGCGAGGTCGGGGACGAGGTCGCGGACGAGGTGTCTTGCTCCTCCGCGGCGAGGTCGAGGACAAGGTCGCGGACGAGGTGGGAGAGGCGGTCGCCGGCGGTAAATCGAGGAGGTGAGGCCACCGGTGGGAGGAGGGGGATCGAGGTCGAGGGGATCCGGCCGCCGGGGTCGAGGAGGGGGCGTTGCTCAGGCGAGGGTGGCGGCCGCCGGTGGGAGGTGGCGTCACTCGGGGAGGGGTGGCGGCGCGAGGCGGATCGAGGGACGGCGGCGTCGCTCGGGGAAGGGAGGGACGGCGGCGTCGCTCGGGCAGGTGGGATCCGGTCGAACGGGGGAAGAAAGGGAAATTTCACTAAGTCCCCCGACGCCTTAGCAATAGCGCACCTCTCGGGGTGCGCCACTATGAGGCTTAGCAATGGCGCACCTCTAGGGGTGCGCCACCGCCTCTTTATGGCTGGGTCAAAAGAATAACGCGCGGGGATTGACATATCCCGCTTAGTACCGCATCGGCTCGTCCCCGGTTGGTTTGTGCCAAACCCCTGCCGGCCGAGTTCGAACCACTGGCGGCCCCAATTTTTTTCCTTTTCTTTTTAAATTGATTTAACACTATAATAAACATCCAAAATAGCATAATACACCAAAATAAAAGGCATAAATAATTATAATTATGTAGAATATTTAAAATACTATAGAATCTAGAAAATATCCAAAAATATAAATTATATGTCTATTTTGATCGGTACAATGTGTAGATTAACAATATGACATCCATTATTCATACAAGAAAATGATACATATTATCTTTTCACAATCTTCTTGCCCTTCTTTCTCGCGGTTGAATAATTTAGCCCCGGAACTCCTAGACTTCTTCTCTTGAATGGACGGCCTTTAGGTAGGGTGGTCCTGCTTCTTCTTGTTGTGTATGGTTCTTCATCATCGTCGTCGTCATCTTCCATCTTCGGATCGCCGTATCGGTCAAAGTCTAGCTCGTTGGCGGCTCCATCCATTCCGATGATGCTCCTTTTGCCTCTCCTCACGACAACACGGTCGGGCTTTTGCGGGTCGGTAATGAAGAAGCATTGGTCCACTTGGGAAGCTAGTACCCATGGCTCATATTTCGCGGTGACCTTTGCATTTCAAATCCCTCGCAAACAAACACATGCAACACATGTGTGGATCGGAGGCTTTGCATATACAACACATGTGGAGGCTTCGCATACAACACACATGCACGTGATCGAGACGCTTTTCGCGCATGCGCACATACGTGTGTGTGCAAGACGATCGGAACCGGTCACACACAAAGCATAAAACCAACAAAGTTACCGATACGGCGAGACCTAGAGTGTTGGATGATGTAAAAAGTTGAGATTGAGTAGGGTATTAAGCTAAGAAAGCTTCACCATTACTTACCTATTAAGCTAAGACATAGCAATGGCGCACTACTAAGTGGTGCGCCACCGCCACGCCTCTCATCTCTAAAAAGGGGCTCTGGCCACCCCCTAGCGATGGCGCACCTAATGACATGCGCCATAGGTAACCTATGTAGCAGTGGCGCACCACGGCAGAGTGCGCCATTGCTAAGCCTATCATCTCTAAACGGTCTCTCGGACACCTCCTAGCGAGTGGCGCACCTGCGCAACGTGCGCCATAGGTAAGGAATGTAGCGGTGGCGCACCCCGGAGACGTGCGCCACTACTAGGTTGGGGGAGGATCCGGCCTCCTATCACCACTTACTTATGGCGCACCAGAATCAAGGTGCGCCACTACTACTTTTGTAACAGTGGCCCACCGTTTTGTGGTGCGCCACTGCTAAGTAGTAGTGGCGCACGGCAGCCATGGTGCGCCACTGATGGCAGTCTTACGGCTAGGCCTTTTCCTAGTAGTGTAAGGGCTCAACTTGAGTTGCTAACTAGCAATTATAGGGAATTGGAAGAAAGTCATAAAAAGCTCTCAAGCTCTCATGATGATCTTCTAATTTCCTATGATGGGCTAAAGTTAGCTCATGAGGCAAGTATCACTAAGGTAACATCTTGTGAGCCTCATATGGATGTTAGCACAATCTCTACTACAAATGTTATATTGCCATGTGCTAGTCCTTGTAATCCATCTAGTCAAACTAGTGATACACCTTGTGTTGGATTACTCACTTTGCCTTGTTGCTCTAACAATGAAGCTTCTACTTCCTCTAGTACTTGCATTTCTACTAACCATGTAGAGGAAATCAAAGAGCTCGAGGCCCAAGTCCTTTCTTTAAAGAAAGACTTGGAAAAGCGTCATGAAGGGAAATCCGCACTTGACAAGATGCTAAGTGTGCAACAATCCCCCAATGACAAGAGTGGACTTGGATTCAACTCCAATAACAAGAACAAGTCCAAGAGCAAGAGCAACAAGAAGAAGGGCCAAGACAAAGTCAAGGATCCGGCCAAGTTGGTTTGTTTCAAGTGCAAGGTTGAAGGGCATCATGTTAGATCATGCCCATTGAAGAAGAAGAAGAAGCACTTGAGTGAGAAACAACAAGGGAAACGACCACAAGGTCAAGGTCAAGCTCATGCTCGACCTCAAGTTGAAGATAGGCCACTTCCCAAGAAGAATCAAGATATTGTTCCCCAAGAGAAGAAATCAATAAAGAAGAGAAAGGGGAACACTTGCTACTTATGCCGTGAGAAGGGGCACTTTGCTTCTTCTTGCTTAGGTGGTACCTTATCTAACCCTATAATTGTTGATGATGATTATTCTCTAGGGAAGGATAATAATGGCAATGTGTTTGCCAAGTTTGTTGGAACTCAAAGTGGTTTCAAGAAAAGAACCATTTGGGTTGCCAAGCCTATTGTGACTAACCTCTTAGGACCCAACTTGGTTGGGGACCAACAAGCTCAAATTTGATCAATAGGTGTATATGGAGGTCATTGGAGATTTGGCTACTTCATGAAGAATTAAGGGATCTTCATATATTATATTTTGACCAAGCCAAGTCATATGGATTATCATCTATATCTTATATCCAATGTTCCTCCTTGCGGTAACTTATACTTCAACTCATCATATTTATTGTAAGTTACTTGCCCCTTTGCATGTTTGGTTTTGTACCAAATATTTGTGTGTATGTGTTGTGTCTTACTTACCTATCTTGTGTATTCAAGTATGTTTGTTTGACTCATCATATACTTGTGTATTGTTTTGAGCCTAATGCATCTTGATGATATCTTATTTGGCTCTCTTTGAGTGATTAATGGAACATCCTATTTTGGGGGAGTGATATGCTTTGTGCATCTCTCTTTCTTTAAAATGTGTGTACATGGGTACCACCACTTAGTATTGATATTACAAGATTATCTAGTCACTATGTGGTGTGTCATACTTATGAGAAATTCAAATTCTAATGTCCATTAATCATCTCTAGTCGAATTTTAGTTGCCTCTTGTTTTAGAAGAAATGACTTATCACATTATGGGGGAGTAATATGTTTTGTACATATCACAAGCCTAGAAAATGTGAACATATGAGGTTATGCCACTTAGTGTTGATACACGTAATTATCTTGATCCTAGGTGGCATGTTTGCTCAAACAAGCTCCACTTGTAGTAAAAAGCTTTTATTGCTCATCTTTTGGTTCTTGTTTGAGTATGAAATTCTTGGTACGGTTCTTCCTCAAATACATATCTCTATATCTTATTTGGGACACCGTTTGCTTCAAGTTATTCTAATCATTGCCGTGCGTGATTGTTTGACTAGTTGAAGCTATCAAGAATCTTCATCCGTGCATAGTGCTTAATTCTATATACTTACCCTATGCCTTTTATTGTGAAATTGATCCTTACTATCCTTGTTGATATACCACGGGAAGTTAATTCCAATATTCTCATTGTCTTTGACAATTGATAACCTTGTATGTGGTTGAACTTATGGATCATCTTCACCTTGGATTGTTTCTTATTGCCTTATTTTATTTCCAACAAATCTTTGTTGCTCCCATGTGTCTTCCTTGTTCCTTTGAAAAATCTTTTGATAAATTCTCTTGATTCATATCAAGAATTTGTTTTGGAAGACAAACCTTTTCCTTACGGTACATTGTGCCATTGCGAAAAGTGTAGAGGGTTTGGTTTGTTTGTTCGAACCTTGCTCTTTTGGGAGTTTTGCTATCTCATTTCTTCTTCTATGCTTTATTTGTTGAATGAGATAAATCTTTGAGCATGTTTGCTTTATTTCATCCTTTATGCTCAATGGTTTCTTCTTAGTTCATTTGTTGAACTTTGTTGAACAAATCTTTTGTGATTTGCTTCTTAGATATAACTTGGACAACAAATTTGTTTTGTGGCACCTCTATGCCTTATCTAATTCTTTTGGTGTTTTGTCCAAAGTATATCTTTCTTGGATCTTTAAAGGTTTTGGTGCATGCTTATATGTAATTTGTTTATACTTGTAGCATGCTTGCTTTCTTTGATCCATTATGTAGGATATACTCCATCAAATCCTAAATGGCTAAGATGTGCATGAAATTCAAACTTCATCTAAATATGCACATGTTTATATGGAGTGTGTCCTATATATTGTGGTTAGTCTAACCATGTTGGACCCAATAAGTTTGGGGACCAAGATGTACTTGAATGATGTTTTAGGTACATTGGAGATGCAATGGAGGCTTGTCTCATCTATAAGGAAGGTGTTGTCACCATATGAGGATTGGAGTCAAGCTAGGATGATCGATGAACTCTTATCTACTACATCAAGCCATTGCCATCTCGGTAACAAGTATTTTATTCATGCACTCTCATATAGCATCCAACCTCTTGTAGGTTGTATCTTGGCATGAAATTATTTATTTCAAAAATATTGCGGTTCTTGAAAAATCATTTTTAAAGCGAAACTTCTTATTGTACATTTGAGTAATTTGAGAAGATGCATATGTTGGGAATATATATATATATACATCATGTTTATGATTCACCTACCCAAATATTCCCTCTAGCAATTTATTGCATATCAATTCCTCAAAGAGCTCTTATGTGCAATATTGATGAAATTGCGAAATAAATCCATATTTATGATACTTGTTGCCTTTCTCAAAACACTCCAACTAGCTCTACTTCCTTTATTGTTAGTTGTGATGTTTTTGAGATTTAACTTGGTTGAAGTTCATTCATATACCATAAGTGAAAATTGGAGCCATAGGCTATATATGCTTCTTAAGCAAACATCCTTTGGTATATCTTATGACTTCATCTTGGATATCTTGTCTTATCTATTTTGTTAACCTCTTGTGTGTGCATGTTTCTTTATGGATCATTTGTCCACTTTAGAAACTTATATACATAAGAGCGTTAATCCATCACCTTGATATCTTTGCTCTTTGCCGACCATCTTTTTGAAGGAGATATGCCCTAGAGGCAATAATAAAGTGGTTATTATTTATATCTTTATGTTTATGATAAATGTTTATATATCATGCTAGAATTGTATTAACCGAAACATTAGTACATGTGTGATATGTAGACAACAAGAAGTCCCTAGTATGCCTCTTAAACTAGCTTGTTGATTAATGGATGATTAGTTTCATAATCATGAACATTGGATGTTATTAATAACAAGGTTATATCATTATATGAATGATGTAATGGACACACCCAATTAAGCGTAGCATAAGATCTCGTCATTAAGTTATTTGCTATAAGCTTTCGATTCATAGTTACCTAGTCCTTATGACCATGAGATCATGTAAATCACTTATACCGGAAAGGTACTTTGATTACATCAAACACCACTGCGTAAATGGGTGGCTATAAAGGTGGGATTAAGTATCCGGAAAGTATGAGTTGAGGCATATGGATCAATAGTGGGATTTGTCCATCCCGATGACGGATAGATATACTCCGGGCCCTCTCGGTGGAATGTCGTCTAATGTCTTGCAAGCATATGAATGAGTTCATAAGAGACCACATACCACGGTACGAGTAAAGAGTACTTGTCGGGAGACGAGGTTGAACAAGGTATAGAGTGATACCGAAGATCAAACCTCGGACAAGTAAAATATCGCGAGACAAAGGGAATTGGTAATGTATGTGAATGGTTCATTCGATCACTAAAGTCATCGTTGAATATGTGGGAGCCATTATGGATCTCCGGATCCCGCTATTGGTTATTGGTCGGAGTGAGTACTCAACCATGTCCGCATAGTTCTCGAACCGTAGGGTGACACACTTAAAGTTGGATGTTGAAATGGTAGTTCTTGAATATGGAATGAAGTTGGAATATTTGTTCGGAGTCCCGGATGTGATCCCGGACATCACGAGGAGTTCCGGAATGGTCCGGAGAATAAGATTCATATATAGGATGTCATTTTATGTGAATAAAATGTCGCGGAAGGTTCTATGGAAGGTTCTAGAAGGTTCTAGAAAAGTCCGGAAGAAACCACCAAGGAAGGTGGAGTCCACAAGGGACTCCACCTCCATGGCCGGCCAGCCCTAGTGGGGGTGGAGTCCCAAGTGGACTCCACCATAGGGGGCCGGCCACCCCCACATGGGAGGTGGGAATCCCACCTTTGGGTGGGAGTCCTAGTTGGGCTAGGTTTGCCCCTCCTATGGAAGGTTTTGGTTTCGGGTCTTATTCGAAGACTTGGACACCAACACTTGGGATCCACCTATATAATGAGGGGCCAAGGGAGGGGCCGGCCACCCCAAGACCACAAGCTGGCCGCCCCCCATAGAGTGGCCGGCCACCCCCTCCCAAACCCTAGCTTTGCTCCTCCACTTCATATTGCCCGGTTTGCTTAGCGAAGCTCCGCCGGACTTCTACACCGCCACCGACACCACGCCGTTGTGCTTGTCGGATTCAAGAGGAGCTACTACTTCCGCTGCCCGCTGGAACGGGAGGTGGACGTCGTCTTCATCAACAACCGAACGTGTGACCGAGTACGGAGGTGCTGCCCGTTCGTGGCGCCGGAACCGATCGTGATCAAGATCTTCTACGCGCTTTTGCAAGCGGCAAGTGAACGTCTACCGCAGCAACAAGAGCCTCATCTTGTAGGCTTTGGAATCTCTTCAAGGGTGAGACTCGATACCCCCTCGTTGCTACCGTCTTCTAGATTGCATCTTGGCTTGGATTGCGTGTTCGCGGTAGGAAAATTTTTGTTTTCTATGCAACGTTATCCTACGGTGGTATCGAGCCGTGTCTATGCATAGATGGTTGCACGAGTAGAACACAATGGTTTGTGGGCGTTGATGCTCTTGTTATCTTTAGTTGAGTACTTTGCATCTTTATGGCATAGTGGGATGAAGCGGCTCGGACTAACTTTACATGACCGCGTTCATGAGACTTGTTCCTCGTTCGACATGCAACTTGTATTGCATAAGAGGCTTTGCGGGTGTCTCGTCTCTCCTACTATAGTAAAGATTCAATTTACTCTTCTATTGACAACATTAGTATCAACGTTGTGGTTCATGTTCGTAGGTAGATTAGATCTATATCGAAAAACCCTAAACCACGTAAAATATGCAAACCAAATTAGAGAGCGTCTAACTTGTTTTTGCGGGGTTTGGTGATGTGATATGGCCATAATGTGATGATGAATATGTATGAGATGATCATTATTGTATTGTGGCAACCGGCAGGAGCCTTATGGTTGTCTTTAAATTTCATGTTGAGTAGTATTTCAAAGTAGTTGTAATAGTTGCTACATGGAGGACAATCATGAAGACGGCGCCATTGACCTTGGTGCTTCGCCGACGATGATGGAGTTCATGCCCGAAGATGATGGAGATCATGTCCGTGCTTTGGAGATGAAGATCAAAGGCGCAAAGACAAAAGGGCCATATCATATCACATATGAACTGCATGTGATGTTAATCCTTTTATGCATCTTATTTTGCTTAGATCGCGACGGTAGCATTATAAGATGATCCCTCACTAAAATTTCAAGATAATAAAGTGTTCATCCTTAGTAGCACCGTTATCAAGTCTTGTCGTTTCGAAGCATCTCGTGATGATCGGGTGTGATAGATTCAATAAGTACATACAACGGGTGCAAGACAGTTTTGCACATGCGGATACTAAGGTGGCCTTGACGAGCCTAGCATGTACGGACATGGTCTCGGAACACATGATACCGAAAGGTAGAGCATGAATCATATGGTTGATATGATGAACACTTTGAGTGTTCGCCAATGAAATCACACCTTTTCTCGTGATGATCGGGTTTAGGTGCGGTGGATTTGGTTCGTGTGATCACTAAGACAATGCGAGGGATATTGTTTTGAGTGGGAGTTCATCTAGATTTTTAATTATGTAGAATTAAAATTTGAACTCAATTTGTCATAAACTTAGTCTAAACTATTGCAAATATATGTTGTAGAGATGGCGTCCCCAATCAATTTTAACCAGTTCCTAGAGAAAGAAAAGCTTAAGAGCAACGGTAGCAACTTCACCGACTGGTTCCGTCATGTGAGGATCTTCCTCTCCGGCGGAAATCTGCAATATGTGCTTGATGCACCGCTAGGTGACCCTCCTGCGAAACTGAAACCGATGAAGTAAAAGCTGTTTACGCGACTCGGAAAACTCGGTACTCTCAAGTTCGAGTGTGCCATCTTATGCGATCCGGAATCCGATCTTCAAAAACGTTTTGAGCACCACGATCCTCATGAGTTGATGAAAGAGTTGAAGACTATTTTTGAGACTCATGCGGCCGTGGAATGCTATGAAGCATCGAAACAATTTTTCAGCTCGTATGATGGAAGAAGGCAGCTCCGTTAGTGAGCACATGCTCGCCATGACCGGGCATGCGAAGAAACTCGGTGACTTGGGAATAGTGATTCCTAATAGACTGGGGATTAATCGTGTCCTTCAATCACCGCCACCAAGTTACAAGAACTTTGTGATGAACTACAATATGCGGAACATGAACAAGGAGTTACCCGAACTCTTTGGCATGCTAAAAGCTGCTGAGATTGAGATCAAGAAAGAGCACCAAGTGTTGATGGTCAACAAGACCACCGGTTTCAAGAAACAGGGCAAGTCTAAGGGAAAATTCAAGAAGGGTGGCAAGAAAGCTGCCACGCCTCCCGTGAAACCTAAGAACGGCCCTAAGCCCGATGCTTGAGTGCTATTACTCGCAAGGAGAAGGGACACCTGGAAGCGTAATTGCTCCAAGTATCCGGCTGATCCGAAGAGCGGCCTTGTCAAGAAGAAGAAAGAAGGTATATATGATATACATGTTATAGATGTTCATTTCACTGGTTCTCGTTCTAGTACCCGGGTATTTGATACTGGTTCGGTTGCTCATATTTGTAACTCGAAACAGAGAACTAAAGAATAAACGACAACTGCTGAAGGATGAAGTGACGATGCGCGTTGGAAACGGATCCAAGGTCAATGTGATCGCGATCGGCACACTTCCTCTGCATCTACCTTCGGGATTAGTTTTAAGCCTAAATAATTGTTATTATGTACCTGCGTTGAGCATGAACATTATATCTGGATCTTGTTTAATGCAAAACGGTTATTCATTCAAGTCTGAGAATAATGGTTGTTCTATTTTTATGAATAATATCTTTTATGGTCGAGCACCACAAAAGAATGGCTTATTTCTGTTAGATCTCGATAGTAGTGATACGCATATACATAACATTGATGCTAAGCGAATTAAATTGAATGATAATTCTACTTATATGTGGCATCGTCGTCTTGGTCATATTGGAGTGAAACGCATGAAGAAACTCCATACCGATGGATTACTAGAATCACTTGACTTTGAGTCACTTGATAGATGCGAAGCATGTCCGATGGGAAAAATGACTAAGACTCCATTTTCTCGGTATGATGGAGCGAGCTACCGACTTATTGGAAATCATACATACCGATGTGTGCGGACCAATGAGCGTAGCATCGCGCGGTGGTTATCGTTATGTTCTAACCTTCACAGATGATCCGAGTAGATATGGGTATATCTATTTCATGAAACATAAATCCGAAACTTTCGAGAAGTTTAAGGAATTCCAAAGTGAAGTAGAAAATCAACGTAACAAGAAGATTAAATTTCTACGATCCGATCGTGGAGGTGAATATCCGAGTTATGAGTTTGGCATGCATTTAAAGAAATGCGGAATACTTTCACAATTGACACCGCTGGGAACACCACAACGAAACGGTGTGTCCGAACGTCGTAATCGAACTCTCTTAGATATGGTTCGTTCTATGATGTCTCTTACCGATTTGCCGTTATCTTTTTGGAGTTATGCATTAGAGACAGCCGCATTCACTTTAAATAGAGCACCATCAAAATCCGTAGAAACGACACCGTATGAATTATGGTTTAATAAGAAACCTAAGTCTGTCGTTCCTGAAAGTTTGGGGTTGCGAAGCCTATGTAAAAAAGTTACAACCGGACAAGCTAGAACCCAAAGCGGAGAAATGCGTCTTCATAGGATACCCTAAGGAAACTATAGGGTACACTTTCTATCACGGATCCGAAGGCAAAATCTTTGTTGCTAAGAACGGAACCTTTCTTGAGAAAGAATTTCTCACTAAAGAAGTGACTTGGAAGAAAAGTAGAACTCGATGAGATTGATGAATCTATACTCGTTGATCGGAGTAGCGCAGATACGGAAGTTGTACCTGTACCGCCTACACCGGCAACGAGAGGAAGCAAATGATAATGATCATGAAACTTCGAACGAGGAAACTACTGAACCTCGCGGATCGACAAGGGAACGTACCACTCCTCGATTGGTTTGATCCTTGTCTAAATGTCATGATTGTGGATAACAATGATGAGGACCCTGCGACGTATGAAGAAGCGATGATGAGCCCGATTCCAACAAATGGCAAGAAGCCATGAAATCCGAAATGGGATCCATGTATGATAACAAAGTATGGACTTTGGTAGACTTACCCGAGAGCCGAAAGGTCTGTCGAGAATAAATGGATCTTCAAGAGAAAAACAGATGCCGATGGTAATATTACTGTCTATAAAGCTCGACTTGTCGCAAAGGGTTTCCGACAAATTCAAGGAGTTGACTACGATGAGACTTTCTCAGCGGTAGCGAAGCTAAAATCAGTGAGGATTTTGTTAGCAATAGCTGCATTTTTCGATTATGAGATTTGGCGGATGGATGTCAAAACGGCATTCCTTAATGGAGACATTGAGGAAGAGTTGTATATGGTACAACCCAAAGGTTTTGTCGATCCTAAAAATGCCGACAAAGTATGCAAACTTCAGCGTTCAATCTATGGATCGAAGCAAGCATCAAGAAGTTGGAACCGACGCTTTGATAAGGTGATCAAAGACTTCGGGTTTATACGAGTGTCATGGAGAGGCCTGTATTTACAAGAAAGTGAGTGGGAGCTCCGTAGCATTCCTGATATTATATGTAGATGACATATTATTGATCGGGAATGATATAGAACTATTAAGCGATGTTAAGGGTTATTTGAATAATAGTTTTTCAATGAAAGACCTTGGTGAAGCATCATATATATTAGGCATCAAGATTTATAGAGATAGATCAAGACGCCTAATAGGGCTATCACAGAGTACATATCCGGACAAGATTCTAAAGAAATTTAGAATGGACGAAAGTAAGAAAGGGTTCTTACCTATGTTACCGAGGCAAGGTATTGAGTAAGACTCAAGGACCGGCTACGGCGAGAAGAAAGAGAAAGGATGAATAATATCCCCTATGCCTCGGCGATAGGATCTATCATGTATGCCATGCTATGTACTAGACCGGATATAGCACATGCTCGTTAGTTTGACTAGCGGATATCAAAGTGATCCAGGGAATGGAACAACTGGACAGCGGTCAAGAATATCTCGAAGTACTTGAAAAGAACTAAGGATATGTTTCTTTGTTATGGAGGTGACCAAGAGCTCGTTGTAAACGGTTACACCGATGCAAGTTGGAACACCGATCCCGATGACTCTAAGTCACAATGCAGGTACGTGTTTATATTGAATGGTGCTTCGCGATAGAGCTGGGCAAGCTCGAAGCGAGTGCACGGTGGCGAAGTCTTCAACGGAATCGAGTACATAGCGGCTCGGAGGCTTCATCGAAGCGGTATGGATGAAGAGGTTCATTGTAGAACTCGGTGTGGTTCCTAGTGCATTGGACCCATTAATCATTTACTTGTGATAACATGGGTGCCATCGCCAATGCACAAGAACCAAGGTCACACAAGAGGCTGAAGCATATCAAGGCTGCGTTACCACTCGATTCGCGAGTACATCGAAGATGGAGAAGTAAAGATTTGCAAAGTACACACCGATCCGAATGTAGCAGATCCGTTGACTAAAGCTCTCCCTAGGGCGAAGCATGACCAACACCGAGAATGCCATGGGTGTTAGGTATATTACTATGTAATCTAGATTATTGACTCTAGTGCAAGTGGGAGGTCGAAGGAGATATGCCCTAGAGGCAATAATAAAGTGGTTATTATTTATATCTTTATGTTTATGATAAATGTTTATATATCATGCTAGAATTGTATTAACCGAAACATTAGTACATGTGTGATATGTAGACAACAAGAAGTCCCTAGTATGCCTCTTAAACTAGCTTGTTGATTAATGGATGATTAGTTTCATAATCATGAACATTGGATGTTATTAATAACAAGGTTATATCATTATATGAATGATGTAATGGACACACCCAATTAAGCGTAGCATAAGATCTCGTCATTAAGTTATTTGCTATAAGCTTTCGATTCATAGTTACCTAGTCCTTATGACCATGAGATCATGTAAATCACTTATACCGGAAAGGTACTTTGATTACATCAAACACCACTGCGTAAATGGGTGGCTATAAAGGTGGGATTAAGTATCCGGAAAGTATGAGTTGAGGCATATGGATCAATAGTGGGATTTGTCCATCCCGATGACGGATAGATATACTCTGGGCCCTCTCGGTGGAATGTCGTCTAATGTCTTGCAAGCATATGAATGAGTTCATAAGAGACCACATACCACGAGTACGAGTAAAGAGTACTTGTCGGGAGACGAGGTTGAACAAGGTATAGAGTGATACCGAAGATCAAACCTCGGACAAGTAAAATATCGCGAGACAAAGGGAATTGGTAATGTATGTGAATGGTTCATTCGATCACTAAAGTCATCGTTGAATATGTGGGAGCCATTATGGATCTCCGGATCCCGCTATTGGTTATTGGTCGGAGTGAGTACTCAACCATGTCCGCATAGTTCTCGAACCGTAGGGTGACACACTTAAAGTTGGATGTTGAAATGGTAGTTCTTGAATATGGAATGAAGTTGGAATATTTGTTCGGAGTCCCGGATGTGATCCCGGACATCACGAGGAGTTCCGGAATGGTCCGGAGAATAAGATTCATATATAGGATGTCATTTTATGTGAATAAAATGTCGCGGAAGGTTCTATGGAAGGTTCTAGAAGGTTCTAGAAAAGTCCGGAAGAAACCACCAAGGAAGGTGGAGTCCACAAGGGACTCCACCTCCATGGCCGGCCAGCCCTAGTGGGGGTGGAGTCCCAAGTGGACTCCACCATAGGGGGCCGGCCACCCCCCACATGGGAGGTGGGAATCCCACCTTTGGGTGGGAGTCCTAGTTGGGCTAGGTTTGCCCCCTCCTATGGAAGTTTTTGGGTTCGGGTCTTATTCGAAGACTTGGACACCAACACTTGGGATCCACCTATATAATGAGGGGCCAAGGGAGGGGGCCGGCCACCCCAAGACCACAAGCTGGCCGCCCCCATAGAGTGGCCGGCCACCCCCTCCCAAACCCTAGCTTTGCTCCTCCACTTCATATTGCCCGGTTTGCTTAGCGAAGCTCCGCCGGACTTCTACACCGCCACCGACACCACGCCGTCGTGCTGTCGGATTCAAGAGGAGCTACTACTTCCGCTGCCCGCCGGAACGGGAGGTGGACGTCGTCTTCATCAACAACCGAACGTGTGACCGAGTACGGAGGTGCTGCCCGTTCGTGGCGCCGGAACCGATCGTGATCAAGATCTTCTACGCGCTTTTGCAAGCGGCAAGTGAACGTCTACCGCAGCAACAAGAGCCTCATCTTGTAGGCTTTGGAATCTCTTCAAGGGTGAGACTCGATACCCCCTCGTTGCTACCGTCTTCTAGATTGCATCTTGGCTTGGATTGCGTGTTCGCGGTAGGAAAATTTTTGTTTTCTATGCAACGTTATCCTACACTTTTATCCTTTTGTTTTTTAGTGGTGTTGGTAAAGGAGATTTATGAGTGCTTGGTTTATTTGTTTTCCTTCTTGCACTCATATCTCGTAATTGTTGGACTAAAGTTGTTCTTGATAAGCATATTCTCTTTATCTTAGTTGTGTTCTAAATGATATATAGGGAGTGAGGATTCCATGTTTGTGCATATTGTATTCAAATGCAAACATTATAAACTGTGCACGAACCTTGGGGAGCTTTCTTATTTTATTTAAGAGCACTATATCTCTCTTATCATGATATCTTTGTTTGTCCAATTGGATCTTTGATTGCTTGCTTTACTTGTTGAAGCTCACTTCACCATGTTATCTTTATGCAATCTTTGATCCTCAATATAGTTTGATTTCCTTCAAGTATTCATCATTGGATATGTGCACTTGATTCCACTCAAATTATGAGAAGTGCACACTTTGGGGAGGAACTCACATTATATTGGCCTTCTAAATTTTTCACCCATTTTGACAATCGATGCCAATGGGGGAGAAGTTTAGAGGGTTTAAGGGAATGGTTTTATACTTAAGTTTGGTTTGTGCTTAAGTGTTTTGCCTCTCATGCATTCCATATTTATATGTCTTGCATGGTTGTATATATATAGTGAAAACTATCCCAAAGGTTAATCTTGACAATGTATGCAATGAATTCATGTTCATCACACGTGCATACATTGTGGGGGAGTTTTCTCTATATATATTGGTTCTACTCACATCCATTGCATTTGTTGTAATTGTGTGAGTAGAGTCGGTTTTGATATGGACTAGTTGCTTTGTGTTACTTGACCATATCAAATACAACCTCTTGTATACAACTTATTCTCGGATAAGTTGCGTACTTGTTTCTAATATTCATTATATAAACCCTCTTATTGTGGTTGTCATCAATTACCAAAATGGGGGAGATTGTAAGGGTACATTGCCCCTATGTGTGGTTTTGGTAATTAATGACAACCCCTATGGACTAATGTTTTCATTGAGTTTATATGAAGGAATATTCCATAGGTACTACTTGTACTCCATGTGTTGGATTCAAGTATGGATGCCATGAAGATAAGTGTATATCTTGTGTATTGGCATCAAGATCATCGGTATGAAGATATATATGTGATATGATCAAGAAGAAGAAATGAAGATGGAGTTCTTATGTGGAACTCAATATTAGCCATGCTCTATCTTATATGAGTATGAGAAGATACAAGGTTGAGTTGGGCAAGTTCAAGATGAGCATCTTGAGTGAATCACATGCTTGAAGCTTGCCGTCCATTTGGTGATAATGGACATGTGAAGATGTGCATCAATGGGGCTTTCCCATCATAGTGTATGGGGGAGTATTTGTGAGTCTTCACGGAGCAACATTGATCAAGTGATGCATTCCGGCTTGAGTGAAGCTTGAAGAGTTATCATCAAGATCAAGCGGGATGCGCAAGGCAAAGGTATGACCTTGATAGGTTTTCCTTTTACCGGTCTCGAGGTGGTTGATGGGAGACCGGATTATAGGATAGATAGCCGCACTATTAAGAGGGGCTTTCGGTTGGGTAACTTGATCACATCGTCTTAGAGAGCTCAATCCTTTGCATACTTTGCACATTCTTATTACTTCTTGGTATTTCTCGGTGTGAGGTTCTTGAGCTTGTTGCTAGCTTTACAACAAGCCCAAGTTCATCGAAAACGGAGTTCGCATGCATCTTCTATTGCGTTTTTCAGGTTGGGTGATTTTACCGGTTATTCATGATATAAGGTTCTACCTTTTATATTCATGATAAAATCCCCTCCTACAGATTGTTGGGTTTTCACTTTCTATAAGATAGCATTTGTTGTTATCTTCCAAACAAAATTGGTTTCATGCGATTCGGAGTTCGGGAGCAATTGTTATTAGGGAAAAAGAGAAAAAGATAAAAGAATAAAAAAAAAAGGAGGAACAGCCGGCCGGTCGGCCGGCCTGCCGGGCCCCGCGCCGGCCCACCCGGCCAGATCCGGCCTGCCCGCTGATGCCATCCGGGGCGGGCTCCAGTGGGCCTCGCGGCCTTGTCCGGCCCACGCGCCGGTTCCCACCGGGCCGGCCGGCCACCACCCCGGCCCAGCCCGGGCTTGATGCCGGACCGAGCGGCGCTCCGGCTATCCGCCGCCCGCGTGCGGCCGTGGGCTTCGCCCGGCTGCTGGGCCGGTCCGGCCGGGCTGCTGACCGGCCTGTCCGGCCCCAGCCCCGGTCGGCCGGCTGGGCCGCCGGCTGGGCACGTTTTTGGGCTATTTTTAATGCGTTTTTCACTTGGTTTTTTCCCCAACGGTTATTTCTCTTCTTGGACTATAAATAGGCCTTCTTCCACCTTTAGACCATTAGTTCTTCCTATTCTCTCTCCTCCATTGCTACCATTTGAAGAACTTGCTCTTCCCCTTGAATCCTCCAACCATTCTTGCTCATATTTGAGGATTTGAGAGAGGGAATCTAGATCTACACTTCCACCAAACCGTTTCTTCTCTAAGTGAGGGAATCTCTTGGGATCTAGATCTTGTAGTCTTTGGTTGACTTTTCCCCTTGTTCTTCCTCTCCAATCTCATCCTAGCATTCGTTGCTTTGGTGGGATTTGAGTGTGAAGGACTTGAACACCTCCGGTGTTCTTGCTTTGCATCATTGCATAGTGTTGAGCTCTCCACCACGATTTGTTCGAGTGAGAGACCGTGAGCTTGTTACTCTTGGAGGGTGACCTCCTAGTTGGCTTGGTGATTGGTGCTCCGGTGATCTCTTCAAGAAGATTGTGAAGAGGCCCGGGCTTCTCCTTCGTGGAGCTTGTGAAGTGGTTGTGGAGCTTGCCATCTCCGGAGCGGAGGAAAAGCTAACCATAAGGAAAGGGCCATTATCCTTCGTGGGTGTGGTTCGGAGAATAGGGTGAGCCTTCGTGGCGCGGGGAATCCTTCGTGGGACCTCCACTCCTCCAAACGTGACGTACCTTGTTGCAAAGCAAGGGAACACGGGAATACATCCTCGTCTCCGCGTGCCTCGGTTATTTCTATACCCGAGCTCTCTTTCCTTGTGATAGCCATCGTGCTTGAAGTACATATATCTTGCTATCACTTGTGCTACATATATCTTGTGCCTATCTTGCTTAGCTCTAGTTGCTATTGTTACACTTAGTTGAGCTTAGCATATTTAGGGTTTGTGCTTGTTAACTAAACGATAGTTTAATTCCGCATTCATACAAGACAAATCCGCAAGAGTTTGTAATCGCCTATTCACCCCCCCCTCTAGGCGACATCTCGATCTTTCAAATGTGGTGCAGATGTGGTGATGCACTGGTCGCGGGATGCGTCCCGGCGCTGCTGCCTCCTGTGCCCTCCTCATATCCTCCCTATTCTGTGAATAGCTAGACCTAGCGAGGCGCCCCCATCCCCATGGCCGCTCCTTTTGTCGATTCATGTCCAGAGGAAATCGGGAGGATACTGTGAGAAAGTCCAGCGAAGGAGACAAGGTAACGTACAGGAACTGCATGTTGGGGCTGGGCCTTGTATGCATAGAACTGAAATTTGTCTTGGCAGAAAACTTGAGCGGCCCATGGCCCAAATCGGCATCAACCAATCTCCGCTACTGGCGGTACTCGATTTCTCTAGAATACTCGCTAAGCACTGTAGACGCGAAGCCCTTCCATCTGGACCGTAGGATAGGCACTTATCAACGGTTGAAATTACTTCTCATGCTCACGATTCAAAATTTCAAAACTCGTACACTATATAGGAGTGTAGATAAACCTGCGTCAATTAAAGACGACCAGAGGTAGTACGTACGTAGGTCGCGACCAAACCCGAAACTCGAACGAAGCCGCCCGCCATTTCCCCCACCGCCAAACTGGCCAGCCACTCCTGCCGCGCCTGCTTCAACCGAGCAGCGCCGCGCCTCGCCGCCGCCGCCGCCTGCCCCTCCCGCCGTCTCTCCACTCTTGCGCAGCCATGCCCTATCAACGCACCTCCGCACCACCCCTTCACCCTCCTCACCGACCACCCGCACCCGGCGGTCGCCCAGTTCCCGAGCACCGGCTTCGCCCACCTCGCCGACGCCCCGCTCCTCGCGCGCGCCATCCACGGGGTCGTCCTCCGCCGCGCGCTGCCGCTCAGCGCCTTCCACAGCAACACCCTGCTCGCCTTCTACTTCCGGCACCACCGCTCCCCGGACGCCGCGCTCCACCTGTTCGACGCGATGCCCGACCGGACCCCGTCCTCCTGGTACACCGCCGTGTCCGGCTGCGCCCGGTGCGGGCGCGACTCCACGGCGTTCGCCCTGCTGCGGGGCATGCGGGAGCGCGGGGTCCCGCTCAGCGGGTTCGCGCTCGCCAGCCTCGTCACCGCTTGCGAGCGCTCGCCAGCCTCGTCACCGCTTGCGTGCGGGGCTGCCATCCACGCGCTCACCCACAAGGCCGGGCTCATGGTCAACGTCTACATCGGGACGGCGCTCCTTCACCTGTACGGCTCCCGGAAGCGTGCGTTGGACGCGCACAGGTTGTTCTGGGAGATGCCTGAGCGGAACGTCGTGTCGTGGACGGCGCTGATGGTGGCATTGTCGTCGAACGGGTACTTGGAAGAGGCGCTGGGAGCTTATCGCCGGATGCGAAAGGAAGGTGTCACGTGCAACGCGAATTCTTTCGCGACGGTGGTCAGCCTGTGCGGGTCGCTCAAGAATGAGGTGGCTGGGCTTCAGGTATTTTCCCAGGTCTTAGTTTCTGGCCTACAACGACATGTCTCCGTGGCAAATTCACTGATTACCATGCTCGGTAACATCGGAAGGGTGCAAGACGCTGAGGAGCTCTTTCATCGAATGGAGGAACGTGACACTATATCATGGAACGCTATGGTATCCATGTACTCGCACGAAGGACTGTGCAGCAAATGCTTTCTGCTATTTTCAGATATGCGTCATGGTGGATTGCTAAGGCATGATGCAACTACTTTATGCAGCCTGATATGTGTCTGCGCCTCGTCAGATTATCTCAGCAACGGAAGTGGAGTTCATTCCCTGTGTCTCAGAAGTGGTCTGCATTCTCATATTCCTGTGACTAATGCCCTTGTTAATATGTATTCTGCTGCTGGGAAGCTGGTTGAGGCTGAGGTCCTGTTCTGGAGCATGGGCAGAAGGGATCTAATATCATGGAACACTATGATTTCGTCCTATGTCCAGAACGGTAATAACATGGATGCATTGAAGACAGTAGGTCAGTTACTTCAGACTAACGAAGCTCCTGATCGCATGACGTTTTCCAGCGCTTTGGGAGCATGTTCAGGTCCAGAAGCCATGATGGATGGTAGAATGGTTCATGCCATGATATTGCAGTTAAGTCTTCAAAGCAATCTACTAGTTGGTAATTCTCTCCTCACGATGTATGGTAAATGCAATTCCATCCAAGATGCTGAGAGAGTATTTCAGTCGATGCCCACTCATGATGTCGTTAGCTGCAATGTACTTATTGGGAGCTATGCAGCACTTGAGGATTGTACTAAGGCAATGCAAGTATTTACCTGGATGAGAAGTGGGGAAATAAAGCCGAATTACATAACAATAGTAAATATCCAGGGTTCTTTCACATCTTCAAATGAGTTGCGTAATTATGGACTTCCGCTGCACGCATATACAATACATGCTGGATTCGTAGCAGATGACTTTGTTAGTAACTCTCTGATCACAATGTATGCAAGCTGCGGTGACTTGGATTCTAGCACTAATGTATTTCATACAATCATGAACAAAAGTGTCGTTTCCTGGAATGCTATGATTGCCGCGAATGTTCAACATGGCCACGGGGAGGAAGCCCTAAAGCTTTTCCTCGATATGCGGCATGCTGGAAACAGTCTTGATCATGTTTGTTTGGCTGAATGTTTGTCATCCAGTGCAAGCCTGGCATCACTAGAAGAAGGCATGCAGCTACATGGGCTTGGTGTGAAGTGTGGGCTGGATATTGACAGTCATGTGGTTAATGCTGCAATGGATATGTACGGGAAATGTGGAAAGATGGATGAAATGTTGAAAATGCTTCCCGATCCTGCCGTTCGACCACAACAATGCTGGAACACATTGATATCAGGTTATGCAAGATATGGATATTTCAAGGAAGCTGAGGACACATTTAAGCATATGGTGTCGATGGGGCGAAAGCCAGATTACGTAACATTTGTCACCCTTCTCTCAGCTTGTAGTCATGCTGGTCTAGTGGACAAGAGTATTGATTACTATAACTCGATGTCTTCTGTATTTGGTGTTTCCCCTGGAATAAAGCATTGTGTTTGCATAGTTGATGTCCTTGGACGTTTAGGGAGATTTACCGAGGCAGAGAAATTCATCGAGGACATGCCAGTCTTACCAAATGATCTAATTTGGCGTAGTTTGTTGTCTTCTAGTAGAACTCACAAAAATCTGGATATTGGGAGGAAAGCCGCCAAGAAACTCCTTGAGTTGGATCCTTTTGACGACTCGGCTTATGTTCTTCTGTCGAACTTATATGCTACAAGTGCAAGATGGTCTGATGTTGACAGACTAAGAAGTCACATGAAAAACATCAATTTGAATAAAAGACCTGCTTGCAGTTGGCTTAAGCAAAAGAAAGAAGTAAGCACCTTTGGTATAGGTGACCGGAGTCATAAGCACACAGAAGAAATCTATGCGAAGTTAGATGAGATCTCTCTGAAGCTCAGGGATGTAGGTTATGTTGCTGATACCTCATCAGCATTGCATGATACAGATGAGGAGCAAAAGGAGCAGAACCTTTGGAATCACAGCGAGAAGCTTGCATTGGCCTATGGCCTTATCACTGTTCCGGAAGGTTGTACAGTAAGGATATTTAAGAATCTCAGGGTTTGTGCAGACTGCCATTTGGTATTTAAGCTTGTTAGCATGGTTTTTGACAGGGAAATTGTGCTGAGAGATCCTTATAGGTTCCACCATTTCAAAGGCGGATCATGCTCCTGTTCAGATTTTTGGTGAGATTAGTCATGCACAAAAAGGCAGTTGATTCTATGTGTAGGACTGTAGTCACTGTACAGAGAATAGTGGTCGCCTGGTCGGAGCAAAAGAAAAGGATTTTTTTGTATACATGTCTAGTCATGGACCTACAAGATGTGTTTTTGTGCTGGAAACTATTGATCTCAATATTGCTGCTCAATGCTGGTGGGGTGGCGCCGACCTATACAATCGTGGTTCTTGATAAAGTGTGACAATGATATATGGAATCAGAAGAAGCTAAACTCTTTAGGAAATATCCAATTGGAATGAACACTGGTGAATCTTAAGATTACCATGAATCACTTATTCACTTTGATTCTTAGTGAAGTAAATACACCAGTAATTGTCTTGTGTTCTTTCCGGAACAAATATTCTGGAACTAACCGTCAGTAGAATTCAGGACCTAATATTCCATTGGTGCATACACTGAACATGAACACCACATCTTGTCAGTTACAGTTGTTCCTTCGTTCCTTATTGTTGAAAATATGGGTCCTTGATTTAGTTATGTACTGTCAGGCGGATCATGCTCCTGTTCAGATTTTTGATGAGATTATTCATGGAATGCTCCTGTTCAGATTTTTGATGAGATTATTCATGGACAAAAGGCAGTTGATTCGATGTGTAGGACTGTAGTCACTGTACAGAGAAAAGTGGTCGCCTGGAGGGAGTAAAAGAAAAAGATATTTTTTGTGTACATGTTTAGTAATGGACTTAGAAGATTTATTTTTGTGCTGGTAACTATTTGATCTGAATATTGCTGCTCAACGCTGGTGGGTGGTTCTTGATGCAGTGTAACGACAATATATGGAATCGGAAGAAGGGGAACTCTTTAAGAAATATCCAGTTGATGCCAACACAGGTGAGCCTTAAGATTACCATTAATCACTTTGATTATTAGTGAAGAAACTACACCGGTAACTGTCTTGTGTTCTTTCCGGAACAAATATTCTGGAACCAACCATCAGTAGAAGATTCATGACCTAACATTTCGTTGGTGCACACACTGAACATGAACACCACATCTTGTCGGTACAGTTCTTCTTTTGTTCCTAATTGTTGAAAATATGGGTCCTTGGTTTAATTACGTACTGTCATGTTCTGAAAACTGCAGCAGGTTTCATGTGCACAATCAAGTAGCGATTTAACATGACGTATGGTACTTCTTCTTTTAGACATTAATTTTCACATGGCCTGTAACACGTAGCCTCCCAATTGATTGATTGATTTCTCTGTGACAGTATTATATTGCATTGAATTTAGCTTTATAGAACATGTAAGTTCGGAGCATGATAAATGAATTGTCATGCCATGTACATATCCCTTAACTTCAGTGAAGTGACATGTAGCGCTGAATTTCAAGAGAAATCTGTTGATCTAGTTTAGATAACCATTTATCAATTCGTAGCTGCACTGGACCAGTAGTTGTGTGAGTGGAATCCACGCGTGCACCTTCTGCAACTCCTACTGTTGATAAGCTGAAATGATTGGATAATATGTACATAAATAATTGGCACTAACCCAGCAGTCATCTTTGTCCAGATCTCAACCACATTTCGCCGTAATTGAATTCAGCTGGCCTGACTTCCTGTGAGCTCTGCCATGGGATGTAGCAGCAGAATCCTTGTCCCACATGCATTTTTTAATTGTCAGAGATTTTGTTGTTCAGGTATGGTGTTATTCAGGCAATTTGCCACTAACATCAGATCTTTCCGGCCTCTGTCGTGCATGCTTTTTTCAGCTCTTCGCCGTCTGATCTTATGCTGAAAATGCTTAACCAACTTGTGTTTTTTTTGTGTGTGACAGATATGCAACTTGTTTGGTATTCGGATTCAGATCAAAAGAAGCAGGGGAAATGGGATTCATGGTAGTCGATGACGCGGGAACCGTCTTGCCATCTGCCACGCGTGCGGGCACCAGCAAAGGTTAGCCGGTTGCCGGCCGCTGCATTGATTCCGGCCTGGGGCAGATGTAGGCACCAGCCTATGAGCGCCCATATGCATGATCGCCGGACTGGGGGAAGTAATGGCCGTCTTAACTTGACCCGATCGTGCTCACTCACGCGCGGCAGATAAAGGTCCTTCGTTGCTTAGCTCCACAGTAGTTTGTGTTGTGGGCAGCGGTGGCAGGAGTACAATGTCCCTTTTCGCGTCGCCATGAATGGCTGGCTACTCGTCGGGGCTTGCTTCTGTGGGCAGCAATCGAACTCATCAGTAGCGTTTTTTTAGATCAAACTCATCAGTAGCTGGTGTGGTGCCAGTGATGCGAAACGGCACCCAATCTGCCTAGCTTCGTCATCAAAACTGCTTCGGTTAGTTGTAACCTTTTCTAACAAAAATTAGTCTAGTTTAAACTAGATAATGCTTTCGCGGGCTTACTTGGGATGCTGCTTGCAACCCTACGTGGTGTCGATTCCTCTCATTACTGGAGCTGGTCATCTTGCCTCACCTCCTGTAGTAATACGGTAACACATGGATCTAGTTCATTATTACTTGTCGACGGTCATAGGTAGTTTGGCCAGGATATGTAACCAAATCATCATTCTTTGAACATTTTCCCTTTTTGTTAAAATGGAAACTGATTAACTCCTTTGTTTGATTTATTTCATTTTTTTTGTTGCTTCAGTCCTGTTAGGGTACTGAAATCATCATTCTTAGTACGTTTCCATTGTATAGTGCAAGTGGGAACAAAACGCGTGTCATCATCTGAGAATGATGAACCACTGATAAAATCCCCTTTTGGGCATTCCTTCCCACTTCATCAAAGACCCAAAAGACCGGAAATCTAGTACACTTCCAAATATTCTATACCCGTCCTTGCTATAGTTGCTAGGATGTCTTAATTTGTAAGTAATTCGTTATCTTTTGTGTTAGCGACGTTAAAAGAAGAAGGACAATGCACACATCAATATGATACGATGCCTTTTCTGTCAACGTTTCTTTCACTAGTACCGGAGCCCATGACCAGAAGTAATGGCCGTCTTAACTCAACTTGATTGCGCTTGCACTGTAGCCACAATGGGAGTATCATAAGTAGTATCATGCATGCCATGTTGGCAAAAATCTGATGTAGCACACCAATTAATGAGGTGAGAGATGTGAGTGGTATCACCAATTAATGATACGGTATCATAATATGATACCGTATCATAGCACGTAAAACTAGAAAACTTAATAGCAAACACATCATGTACACACATTTGCATTGAGATTCTACAAAACATTAAATATGATAATACTATGATACCATTTTATGATACTATGCATTGTGAGGTTAGTATCATAAACTAGTATCATGTGCATGATAGTAGTGTATGTTATTCCCCATTGTGACTAGTCTAAGAGTATACTCATTGTGGGAGTAACATAACTAGTAACATCACACATCTCAAAGCATTTTGGTGACATGACATGCCAATAAATGAAGAAAGAGAGTGAGGTGATGTGTTACCATAACATCACACACCCCAAAGTAAGATGAGTCTACAACATAATAAATAACACAATGCATAACACAACATATAAGTTACGTAGTACTACCCACTATGAAGATAGTAACATAACATATGTTACTAGTCTAAGTTACTCACCACTATGACCAGCTTAACACACGCATGCATGGCGGAAACGAGGCTTATATGTATCGCTAGTAGTGCTAGTGTAGTGGTGCCAAACTGCCAATACCGTACAGTGCTGCTTCTTTTTTCCTACCGTACGCAACTTTGATTATCGGCGTCCGTAATATGCATATCACTTTATCACATTCCGTCGATGACTGTATTGTCGGCAGACATAAAAGGAATATATGTATACTGTCACTATTATATATATATAATATGCTCATTCCGTACAGTGTTTTGCAGGTTAGTTTCAAAGAGTGCATGGTAGCAGCTGGCGACTCGAAAATGCTAATAGAATGTTCAGAGCCTGTTTGGACTGTGGTCAGTGGTAACCATATCAAAATTTTGGTGTTGAATGGTTGAATAGGCTAACGTTTGAATTGAAACTCAATTATCGGAGCCATGGCAAAATTTTCGTCGCTAACTTCAAATTCTACCCCAACGTGCTGGCGAAACAAGGGTGGGTGAATCCTTTGCCAAAATTTTGGTGCACCCCTGGGATTTGGCGTGAGAGGCGTGGGCATAAACCAAACAGCCCCTTATTTCAACATGAATGACTATGCTTAGGCAGTCCATACTATTCATTGGTCTTGGTTGACCAACCTAAGAAATGTTGGGTACAATGGAGGCCTGAAAGCAATTGAGTTGCAACCTTATCTAAAAAAAAGGTATGCTCTTCCAAGAATATTCATGACTGATGATTATAAAAATCCATCTATGTTAAACCATATGACGAACGGTTAATGTTAGAATTTTTTTCCAAAAAATGAGATGTGGCGATGTTTTTGGAGCAATGCCCCATCCAAGAGAATTCATCAGACACCTCGACACTACCTCCCCTTCAAGTTTGCCACTATTGTCCATTCTAGCATGTTTGAGGCCCTATTTTCCCTTATATTTCTTTGTTGTCTTATCGCTGAAAATTCATGTTCCACGTCATATCCCATATATTTTACTTATACTCCTAAATCTGGCACCCTAGGTCATTTTTTTGGGTGTTGAGGATTTAGTAATAGTTTCCATGCACGTTTTTTTTTTCACGCCATAGCAGCTGAAATATATCCATGACAACGAGTCTGTATTTGGGGTGTTCCCTCTGAAGGAGAATAGGTGTAGATCTCACAAACATTCTCCCTCGATAAATTAATTGTTTGCATACAATTCTAGATTTGTCTAAGTTGATCCAGATAAGTGCATTGCCAGTTTAGTGAAAACGGAAACATCCACCATTTCACACAGTTGCATTTGTGTACAAAAGGTGAACTTTTGCACTTTTAAGAGATTGACTTTGACGTAAGAAGATCTCATCAGACTTGAAGTTACTAAAACTGCATATTTATTAGAAAACATCCATTTGTAAGAATATATCAGGTTGAACAAAGTGAAAATATAAAAACATGAACATAATTCACACATATGTCATTCCGCAAAATTATTTACATGCTCTAAGTTGTAGCATGTAATCGTCCTCATTGCAGTTGTCTTGCTATATCGGCCTATGTATTTTCTTCTGCTCATATCGATCAATTAATTCGCGTCACGGAAGCATTCTCTCCTTGAAAAAACGTACATTTTAAGTTGTCCACACGCTAGTAATCATTTCAAATTAAAAAATCATCAAGAGTATAACAAAAACCTCTAAGTTTGGCTAGAACTGGTTGGTTTTACTACAGAAATGCTTATCCAAAAGTTGTCATTCTAAACATAGAAAGTCTTCAAAACACATATTTGACAAGTACATGCATCCATCAGACATCAGTACTGGTCCCCTAACCTAGCGCCCCCAAGGACCCCCCCTCCCCCGCAGCGCCGCCGCCGGAGGGGGCGCCGGCGAAGCCGGGCGCGCCTCAAGGATGGTGGCGGCGGGGCGGTTCTTCTCCGCCTCCAATCTTTCCCTCGCGTTTCCCGGCGCAGGGGCGCTGCAGGCGGTAGCGGCGGCCACGGGCGGGCGCGCGGCGGCAACAGGCGGGCGCGCGGCTGCCTTGCTGGCTTGACCCGGCGAAGATGCCTCGGGTGGCCGCGGCGGTGGAGACTGTGGGGCACGGCGGTTGTCGGCGCCGGGGCGGGTCCTGCCCTGTGTCGTCTTGGCGCACGGGCGCACGGGGCTGGCCTTGGTGCTGGATGCCGGCGGTTGGACGACGGTGGCACGGCGAACTGGCGGCGGCATGGGTCCAATCTGGGTCCGATCTGGGCCTACAGGGCATGGTCGCTGCTTTGCCTTCCATGGCCTGCTGCGAGGACAGCCTTGGCTCTGTCGTTCGAACGACCATGGGTAGCGCCACCGGATTCATGGCCGGGGTACGCAACTGCTGCCGAGTCTTCTTATCTGCGGCCGCCATGGGCTTGGCGGCGATGACTTAGCGAGGCGATGATCGATTTCCGAACCTCCTTCGTCATCGTCGAGCGGCGGATGGCGGCGTGGGGGCTGTTTCGTCCGCGTCGAAGAATAAAGGTGGTGGTTCTATGATTCTTCTCGCACCAAGTTTGAAGATCTGTTGGATGCTTGTTCCCACCAGTTTGGGTGGGTTGTCGGGTTCCGGAAGGCCCTGCCGACGAAATTCATTGAGCGATAAATGCCTGAAGATTGCTGGATTGGGTGGTTTCGGTCGTTCGCACCCATGTTTTTTTATCTGACCGTTTGGTTTCAGAGGGAGCGCTTCGAAGCTCTGCTGGCTGTTAATGTCATGTAGTTCGTTTTCTTTCCATGGTGCTAGCGGAGAAGGTCATCAAGCCAAGATCGGTGGAATAGCTATGATGGTCGGATCTTGGTGGTGAGGTGGAATTGGCTTGGTGTTTCGTGACTTGAAACAACAGCTGGTATGTGGGGGCGACTGCACAGGAGAAGTTCAGAATCTTATCTTTCAGGGTGAAAGCCCAAGGTCTGGCCTTAATTGGTTGTGCCTGACAATGTTCTTGTTGAAGGCATTGTTTTGAGAGAGATGACTTTCTTCAGGATGAAAACCTAAGATCTATGATCGGGCGACGACAGCGTTTGTGCATTGTTTCCTTATTGGAGGCGTCGCTTATGGCGAAGCTGATCTTCTGGTATTGTCTTGGTGGTGCTAGTGTTGCTGTTTTAAGTTATGGATCTCTGTAGCGGGATCTTTCTTTTTGTAATTCTTTTCTCTTTTTTGGCTGTGTGCATCCTTTATGCCATTAGGGTATGATGTTGTTGCAGAGGCTGGTTGTAATTGGTATCTCCGCGATAGTAATATATGCTCTTTATCGAAAAAAACACATATTTGACCACTAGTTTCTATTACAGCCTAATAAAAATTATATCCTATGAAAGAAATTTTCATAAGAAATTAATGTATAACAGTATAATCAACTATCTACTTATGGGTTTTCTAGGCTCTTACCATTCCCAGTCAATCGATTGTCAATAATAAATCCATCTAAAAAATGAATACCGCTGAAAACAAAAGTCTTTGCATGGTATCTTTATCGGGGTGTGATTCTAACTAAAGACAACCTTGTAAAACACAATTGGCACGGCTGTAAGAAATGTGTTTTTTGTCATGAAGATTAGACAATAAAACATTTTTTCTTCAACTATCCGGCGCGAGGCAAACCAGGTGGCTCACTGTTGCGCAAAGTATGCGTGTGTCCAGGAGGGGTCTTTTACCTGGAATATCGAGCCACCGAATTTCCTTGTTCACAGCCTTAGTGCTGATTGTAATTCCTATGTAACATTTGTGTAAGGTAGCAAGTTTCAGACGCACTCTTTTCCTTCCAGGGTACCGAAGGGGGTTGGAAGGTTTTTAATGAGGCGGCTTGCTGACCTAATATATATTGAGTTCAAAAAAAAACCATTCAGATGGGTTCGACCTTATACCCACCTTATAGCATTGTAAATATTTTTAGCAATTGGCTAAATAGGGTGGATCCTAGGTATAAAACGCTAATCAGAGTGGGCGCGATTGCTATTGTATGGTCGTTTTGGCTATGCAGAAATGGCAAGGTTTTTAATGATGAGAATTCTTCTCTTGTGTAGGTCATCTACCGATGTACGGCTTTACTCCGTTCATGATCGCCACTTCAACCAATGGAGGACCGAGACCTCTTTACGGATGTGCCTACACGGTTGGAGAATACGGGCAAGGATTTTATTTCTCAACATGGGTGGATGCATAATAGGCGGATTGAAGCCAATGAAGCTTAGTCTAGTTGGTTTTTTTGTCTTTCTTTTATAAGTAATTTTTGTTTCAGACATGATACTCGAACGGCTGTGTGCATCTTAGTTATGCACAGGCTGGGTGTAATGCTTAAAACTTTTTGAGTAATGAATCGCTCTTTATTGAAAAAAACTTATAGGTTTTTTCTATTTATCGGGTGATAGAGAAATAATAATGTGCAAGTCGACACTAATAACTATGATATGATCATTGATACTCATGCAAGTAAGTACAAGAGATGAGAAGATCAATGTATGGCTATGAATACATCACTCCCATATTTTAAGGGAGTTCAAAAGTTTGATTCCACTCATGTCCAAAACCACAATTACCGGAGAAACTGCACTGGTGCTAGCTCCATTCAGGTTTGATTGGGCTAAGAAATGTTTTCCTCCACAAGAGAAGAAAAGCGGAGAGCTAGGGTTTCACCCTAGAGGCAGCTGCCGTATGCCTTGTCCCCGCCGCCTCGAACCAGGAATCGACCGGTCCACACCTCCTCTGCGTGCTGCTCCTGCGGTGGGAGGTGGTGGGGGATCTCGAGCCTACGCTCGACACTGTAGTAAGGTCCCTAAAGTTAGAGATTGGTCAACAATAGGGGACGCTCGACGCTATGGTGGCTATGGCAGTGTTGTCCAAGATAAAAATAAGATAAATCTGTCTCCTCATCCACCTCGTCGGTGGCGATCTCGCCGGTGGCGTTGATGAGGGCGGAAAATCATCTAGTCATTGCTGATCCCATGGAGTGGTGGATCACATTCAATCTACGCATGCTATAAGTTTAGTCTTAGAAGATTCAGATTAATTGAAGGGGTTAATGAGGACGACTATATCTCGGGGCGCTGGTCCTTAGGGGCACACACACGAAGACTTCCCAGCTATCAACACAATGCCAGGTCATCTCCGGTAGGAGAGCAGCGAAATCAGCGCGTCGGCGGCTCGTTTTGGCGGTGGTTGTGGTCATTAGGTGGTCCAAGGACTTTAATGTATTTTTTATTATGATTGGAATGTTTTGTACTTTTAGTTCTTCTTGTGAACTTATACAATAGATTATGATATTCTCGCTGAAAAATAAATAATTAATTTGTCTTACATTGAACTTACTTAATTATAATCAAAGTGTCTCCAAATATAAATGTTATAATACTCCGAGTAACTATACTCTTAGATTGGAAAATATTTCATATCAGATCTTGATATTTTTTCTATAATTAAGCCTGAACAAATAATAGGCTTGTAAACACGGATGGATAGAGTAGAGAACACACAAAGTCTACTTGATGTGTTATTCATCATGAGCTGTGGTTCCTCGAAGCAGCAGCAGACGAGCATTTGCCGTCGTTACCGGCGAGCATGCGGTACTTGTCCTTCCTGGAGAGCATGGTGCAGCTGTACCCGAGCGCGTCCCCCATCGTCTTCTGCACGAGGTTGGCCATGTCGGCGCTGGGCATCTTCCCCTCCCTTACCGCCGCCGTGCTCACCCGCTCCAGGAACTGCACCGTGTAGCACATCCTCGGGTTGACGATGTAGTAGAGCGAGTCGAGGCACTTAAGCCCGCCGGCCGTGGTCGGGTAGAACATTGCCGTCTCGACGGCGATGCCCACGGGTACCACGTCGTCGCTGAGCTCCGCGAACAACGGGCTGAACCGGAGCAGGTACGGCTCACGGCAGGTAGTGCCCTCGGGGCAGACGACGACGAGGTCGCCGCGTTCCAGGAGGCGGGCCATGGCGCGGCCGTCGGCGTCGCGGTCTCGTGTTAGCCGCACCGTGCGGCCGATCGGCGAGATGAGCTCCGAGAGGCGGCTGAGGCTGTACGACACGGCGCGCACCTGCCGGTCTAGAGCCACCGACACGTAGACCGGGTCGATGAGCGTGCGGTGGTTGCACACGAACATCTGCCCGCGCCGGCGCCCTCGCTCGTCGCCGTCTGCGCCCTGCAGCGGCGGCCGCTCGCCGCCGTCTTTGAGCCGCCAGGACATGCCGGTGGCTGCCAGGATCGGCGTGGAGTACCGGTATGGGACGGTGAGCGCGACCACCAGGCGGGCGGCGCCGAGGGAGATGCCGAAGGGCAGCCACATGAACATGGCGAGCGTGCTGCCGGCGGTTGGCAGGAAGGCGAGGCGGCCGTCGTGGAACACCACGGCCTTGGGGTACTTGCTCCTCGGCAGCGCCTGCCAGGTGGCCCTGCCCTCCCGTGTCACGAGGTAGATATCCTGCTCAATCGTATAGAGACAACAGAGTAATTGTTCACAAGTTTGACATGCGTGTGTGCCGGTGTGTGCACGGCACATGGATGAGAAAAGTGAAATTTGAGAAAAATTAATGACGAGCAACCGAATGCTTACTTAAAAGGTGTACTAGTGTTCAAAAAGTTTCCATTCACATCACATCAGTAGTAATTACAAATTTTGTACTAGCTGCTCCCTCCAAACTACTGGTACAAGATATAATATTTATCGTTGAATTGCATGTTTTCTTGATACATATTTTAGTGTGTCTATTCAGATAAGTATTATGGATGGAAGAAAGTAGCAGATTTTGAGTCATATATATAAAGAGGAAACTTGTGCGTGTATGTGTCATGATAAAGGGTAGGTAGACGAAGCTCGTGACCAAGTGGTACAAGATACCTGCTGCTCGTTCGTCAAAGTGTGGTGACAGGTGTCATATATACTTTGGGTACCTTGTTATCACTAGTATGGCATGAATTCATCATGAGCAGGTAGAAAAGCATATTTAGATCATGAATGATTGCACGATGAGTACGGCACCAGCTATATTTGACGGATGAAATGTGTATGCATGTATACCGGTACTACTTTTTACATGTTTCTTTGCAGAGATACTTTTTCGCCGTTTTGAACACAAAAATACATCGCTGCAAGTAGAAACTAGAAAGAGTGCGGTGTAACCGTGTAGAGCATGATATCTGAATTCCCTATAAAAAAGAGTATGATATCTGAACAAGAGACGTAAAAAAAAAAGAATAAAACATGCATGCAACATTACTGATTTGCTGGGTGGTAGTAGAGATAGTCATGTAACATTTCTCAGCTTATATCAACCTCTGACTCAACTAATGAAGACCAAAATGTATGCATATTATAATGCTTGACTTGTTTTCTACCAAGAGAAAACATGTTGATGTTGCTACCTTACTTATTGGAGATTTTGTATTGAAGAGACTACGTACCTTGCAACAGCGTGAGAGAGGATGGCGGAGAAACTCCGGCGAGCCACAGAATCCCACGGCATCACCACACTCGCCCATGATCTTCTTCTTCTTCTCCTCCAACACCACCTCGTCTTCTTCCACCATGAGACCGGTGTAGAACCCCCAGAGCACCTTCATCTCCCTCCCGACGACCGCCTCCGCCCCGAGGTACTCCGACAGGAACCCCTCCACCATCACCCTCGGCAACCGCCTCGTCACGCACACCCTCCTCCCGCCGGCGGCACCGCTCATCCTCATCGTCTCGAACCCTTCTGCGGCCACGTCCTCCATGAACCACTTGGGCAGCACGGCACAGCCGGCGCGGAAGCGGCTCGCGCGCAGCCCGCAGAAGGCCACCATGGCCATCACTCTCACTGCCGCGTCGCTGTCGCCGCCCATGCAGAAGATGATAGGGTAGAGGAGGAGGAGCACCATGCCTCGTACGTACCCTCCGGCCTCCAGCGCCACGAGCATGAAGTAGGGGAAGAGGGATGACGACGGGAGCAGGAGCCCGGTGTCCACGTCGAGGATCAGAGTTCGCGGGACGGTGAGCTTGTCTTCCATTGGAGGGCAGGAGGAACTATGGTGGTTGTGCAGCGTGGATGGGTGCGGTGGCGATGCGGTCACGGCGGCGGCAGTTGTCCGGCTGGAGACGGCCGGAGGCCTAGTACTCCTCCCGTGGAGGAGGAAGGAGAGCAGGGCGGAGAAGAGCCTCTGCGAGAGTTTCTGCTTCTTGGCCATGGTGGATTGATGTTCTGGATATCGTTGATGGCAGGGCAGCGAGAGCTGCACCTAGCTTATATAGGACGAGGACAGCAGCAGCAACTACCTACCTAGCTAGCTTGCCAAACATCGGGGGACCGGGTTCATGCTTTTTCTACCTCATGTTATGACATGCATGTATATATGCATTGCCTTCTCTTGCAACAAACTCACGCTAGCTAGCTAGGTAGATAGAGAGAATGAACGCATATGTCCTTCCGTGGGGTTGGTTTTGGACTCTCTCAGCCCTGGCTTTTATGAGCGAAAGGAATTTCTAGAACATGGGTACTGCGCTCATCTCGGATGAACTAAATCGAGTAAAATACTACTCCTTTTGGGCGGGAGGGAGTACAAAAATCAAAGGAAATATATAGACCACAAATAATGCATGTAGATGATGTATGAAGATATATGCTGTCTCGGGTTTGAAAACATAAGTTCAAAAATATGTAACATGGTTTAAAAGACAAAGTTCATTGTTCATGTTTCCGATTTCTCTTATTATATATGGAGGCAACATACGATCGATTTTTTTTTTAAAAAAATTGCACAAATGAGACTCAAGTCAATATGTACGTATGTGCATAATTCATTTTAAAAATCTTATTATGAAATTCTGCCGATTAGGAAACTGGGGTCTGGTGAACCGATGCCCATACCATACTATCTTTTGGCAACAAAAAAAAAAGTGAAACACAACCATTTGGACGTCCTGAATTATCGGTGATGTCCAACCGCTTTAAGATTTGGGCTGATTCCCCTGTAACCCCTTTGTCTCAACCTTTTCTCAAGTGCGGACATGTTTTATATGGAGAGACCACCCTTCCCTTTCTATTCCTTTCTCTATCCATCAACAATGTAGCACACAATTTTTTTCACCATTACACGATCACTACTTTTTTTTGCCCTGAAGGGTATGCAAATTTCCATGTATTATGACCTTTCACCATTGCATGATCTTCCATTTTATACATGTAGAACAGATAAAAATTCCAGGAAATCAATTTTCTTCACAATGATATGTTCACCAAAATTCCTACCTAGCATGTAACAGGAAACAAATTGCAGGTATTTGAGATTATGTGATTACCGATTTTCTACCATTTAGGTGGTAGAAAGTTTCATGTGTTATAGGAAACAAAACAAATAATTGTCTTCATAAGAAAAGGACTTGAACATATTTATAAAAGATCGGTCCAATTGAATATGCATGTGTTGTGTTGTTCACTCATTTGTTTCAAGTTTTTGCTTTATTTATAAAAGATGTACCCAATTGAATATGCAAGAAAGAACTTGCAAGCCTATTTTCATTGCTAGGTGGATTGGATCAGAATCGGATTACTATGTATAGCGACGAAGGTAGATTGTGGATTACTAGTCTAGTTTGTGCCTTCGCAGCTCGACACATAACTATATAAATATGATATTGAAAGAAAAGATATTTCACACTTACTTTTTTGTTACTAGCCAAATGCTTGTGCTCTTCTATAGAAGGTTTTTTGTGTGTGCATTACTTGAGTTGTTTATCCTTATAAGGGCATCTCCAGCGGCGCGACGCAAACGGTCGTTCAGCGACCGTTTTCGTCCGCCGTGATCGGAAATGCGTCTGGCACCACCTCCAGCGGGGCGACGCAAAGTAACCGGGCCGTCCGCGGAGATCCAAACCTGCCCAAATATGTGCCAGGTTTGCGTCTCCGCGGACGCTCGGCGGTCGCGCCTAGCGTCCGCTCGCTTCCCCACGGGCCCTCATGGCAGCGACCCAGGTTCGATCGGCCTCGAATTCACAACGCGCGCCGGTGTGGCAACCGCGCCGATCAACCGCCGCAATGGAGCGCCGAACCGCCGCGGAAGAGCAACCGCCAGCCTCTTCGTTATACGTGCCGCCGTTAATCCCCGCACATTATAACCCCCGCGTCTACGGCAATTCAAGTTCAACCTCCCCGATTGACTCCACTTCCTCCGGCCTCGAGCTCCTCCGAGGAGTTCGACTCCGAAGACAGCACCGACCTCCTCCACCCGGCCAGGGACGCAGCAGCCCTGGCACTCGCGGCGTAGGAAGTAGAGGAGGAGCTGGCGGGCCACGCTGCGTTGTATGCCGAGCTGGAACAGCGTAGGCTGGCGGCCGTCGCTGCAGCAGAGGACTCCGACTCGGAGATATCTTGGTCCTCCGATGACCCTGATGCGTCGACGCCGGAGGAGAGGGCGGCGGACAAGAGGGCCATCATCGAGTCTTTCGAGACGCTCAAGGACGACGCCGCCAACGCGAGGCTGGAGCAGGCACTGAGCCAGTATGCGGCGGCGCACCGAGCCATAGCGGCCGCGCGGGAGGCGGCGGAGAAGCACAACGACGATGCCGGCCCGTCAGGAAGCAAGTAGTCTAGGCCTATAGATCTACTTTGTATAGTTTTTATGCATTTTTATGTACTACTTTGAATGTTTTTAACTATGTTGCAATTCAAAAAATGGGTCGCCCCGGTGGGAGCATATCCAGACGCAAACGGATGCGCGGACAAAATATGTTCGCGGGGCGACGCAAACAGACGCTCGTGACCACTTTTGAGTGTCCGAAATACGTCGCGCTGATGGAGATGCCCTAACCACTCTGCTCCATGGTCCATGATAAGTCTGTGATAAGGACGTACACCGTTGTTATCCTTATACCGACCGTGTCGCCGTGGCAAGAGCTTGCCGTTTTTTCTCTCAACAAGCAGGGCTCTCCGCGATTAGCGCTGCGATGCACAACGATGTGATACTGTTTTCCTTTTTTTCTGGATACCAAGCGGAAGGAAAGAAAGAGACATGCATATGATTGGACGGACTGTAAATTGTAGTGCGTACATGCAGGACAGAGATTTGGTGCACATGAGCACCAGTAATTCCGTTTTTTAAATAAATTAAAAATCATATTTTTGAATTTCAAAAAATTCTGAAAAACATATATCCATATAGCCAATAATGTATCCCATAAACGTGTAAAATATCAATTTCAAATACTTTATATTTTAAGCTACACAAAAAAGACAAAAGTGTAGATCTGGGTAGTCATCTTCAAATCTACAAAAATATGTCAGATATTGTTTTTTTTGTCTAGCTCAAATTAAAAATAATTTTGGGTTGTGATTTTCTATGATTGTGAGATGTATCACTAACAATCTACAGAATTATTTTTCAGATTTTTTGATAACTAAAGAATATTTTTAAATTTTTTTTAGAACGGCGAGAGCACTGGAGCTCGGGGGCCAAATATACTTTTCGGTACGTGCATACCTGATGTAGCACAGTTCCATCAGGACTTTTCTAATTCGATAGCCTTCGTTTCCCGTCTTTAGGGTTTTTGTTTGTAGGGGCGGTGCTCAGGTGGTGGTGGCGGCGCCTCGTGCAATAATATTTCCCCGGCTTCAACCCCATCTCGACGGCGACGTCGAGAAGCTTGTGGGTATGGTGTGGTCTTCGACGATTTTGTCTGGCTGTGGGGATCTTCGGACGTCAAGGAGCTTCATCGGCAGTTCATCCTACTTCTTCGTCTCCGGAACGGATGTGGTCTTTTCGATCCGTTCGGCGACTTCCCGTCCGCAATCAACAACGTCAGGCTGGCTCAGGGAGGAGCGGCAGCGGCGGCGCGCCGTCGACACGGTCTAGAGGTTGAAGATGAAGGGCTTCTCAAGGATCTCGTTGTAATTTTCGTTTTTCTTGAGCTGCTTTGTACTGTTCGGTGTTTCTTTTAATGCCAGTGTCCTATTCGCAAAAAAAAAAGTTAGCTAGTGCAATCTGGAAACATTTAGGTACGTACTAATCACGAAAACGGGCCTGTTGTTTCGGCTTGGGAAGGGCATTTAGTCTAGGTTTTCCAATTGAATCAAGACTAAAATCACATTACTCTTTTGTCTCGGTTGTGTTACAAACTGGAACTAAAGGTCCTTCATATCGGCCGCGGACACATGCTGGGGCGGAGGACCTTTAATTCTGATTTGTAATACTAAACGTGACTAAAGGCCATTACGACTATATTTTTTTAATCCAAAGGTTTTAAAAAAATTAAAATTTCTAGTATTTAAGTTATTTGACAAGTTTAATCTCTAACTACACTTAATATCTAGTCAAATTACTTACTCGTTGTCGAATTTACCACTCAGTCACCCATCCTCAAACTACACTTCAACACTAGCACGTTTAATTTTTAAGTTCTTTTTGTCCCACTTTAATTGTTGGAGATATGCCCAAGAGGCAATAATAAAAGTGGTTATTATATATCTTTATGTTTATGATAAATGTTTATATACCATGCTATAATTGTATTAACCGAAACATTGATACATGT
>NC_061510.1:231304926-231332925 GCF_022539505.1 Lolium rigidum | reverse complement strand
GAGACGTATCAATGACTCAAACGATGTGTCGCTGAAGATCTTGGCGAGTTTCTCTCTTGCTCTGGTGCTGATGTAACGTGTTGCCGAAGTTTCTTCTTCTCCTGACTCGGTTGACGATGCATAGCTTGAAAAATCGGAATCGACCGCCGACGATCCCGACGAAATCGGAATTTCGACACGATACGATCCTTCCTTTTCGACGCGAAAGTGAAACCTTCCGAACGTCATCTCCATGGGCTCCGCCAGATACGCATATGCATCCAAACGGGAGGGTGGGTGAGGAACAAAATCAACAAGACCAGCAGCGATCTGTTTACCTCGGTCCATTGTGTTGCTTCCGGTTGACGATGTCGAAGATCTTGAACGTGCCATCGAGATCAGATCCTTACGCCTCTAGTCCCCACAGACGGCGCCAATTGACAAGGGATCAACTTGTCAATGCCTACGGGTTATAGGCTAGGGTTTTGTTAGAAGTAGAGGGCAAGTAGATCTCGAAGGTTTCAGCCGAAAAGTACTCGACGATTACGAAAACTAGGGTTTGTGAACAATGATTCGATGATCTCCTCGTCCCTCGACTCCCCCTTTATATAAGAGGTGGAGCCGAGGGTTTCGTTTTGTACAAGTTACGTAGTCCGGGACAGCTTTCTAACTCATCCCGCTGGATGATACGTCTCCGACGTATCGATAATTTCTTATGTTCTATGCCATATTATTGATGATACCTACATGTTTTATGCACACTTTATGTCATATTCGTGCATTTTCTCGGAACTAACCTATTAACAAGATGCCGAAGTGCCAGCTCCTCGTTTTCTGCTGTTTTTGGTTTCAGAAATCCTAGTAACGAAATATTCTCGGAATTGGACGAAACGAAGACCCAGGTGCCTATTTTTCCACGGAGCTTCCAGAAGACCGAAGAACACACGAAGTGGGGCCACGAGGTGGCGACACCATAGGACGGCGCGGCCCAGGGGGGGCCCGCGCCGCCCTATGGTGTGGCCCCCTCGTCTGGCCCCCGACTGCGCCCTTCCGCCTACTTAAAGCCTCCGTCGCGAAACCCCCGATGCGAAAAACCACGATACGGAAAACCTATCGAGACGCCGCCGCCGCCGATCCCATCTCGGGGGATTCTGGAGATCTCCTCCGGCACCCTGCCGGAGAGGGGATTCATCTCCCGAAGGACTCTACACCGCCATGGTCGCCTCCCGGAGTGATGAGTGAGTAGTTCACCCCTGGACTATGGGTCCATAGCAGTAGCTAGATGGTTGTCTTCTCCTCATTGTGCTTCATTGTTGGATCTTGTGAGCTGCCTAACATGATCAAGATCATCTATCTGTAATTCTATATGTTGTGTTTGTCGGGATCCGATGGATAGAGAATACCATGTCATGTTAATTATCAAGTTATTATACATGTGTTGCTTATGATCTTGCATGCTCTCCGTTATTAGTAGAGGCTCTGGCCAAGTTTTTACTTTTAACTCCAAGAGGGAGTACTTATGCTCGATAGTGGGTTCATGCCCGCATTGACACCGGGACAATGTGACGAAAGTTCTAAGGTTGTGTTGTGCTCGTTGCCACTAGGGATAAAACATTGGCGCTATGTCCGAGGATGTAGTTGTTGATTACATTACGCACCATACTTAATGCAATTGTCCGTTGTTTAGCAACTTAATACTGGAGGGGGTTCGGATGATAACCTCGAAGGTGGACTTTTTAGGCATAGATGCAGTTGGATGGCGGTCTATGTACTTTGTCGTAATGCCCAATTAAATCTCACTATACTTATCATGTCATGTATGTGCATTGTTATGCCCTCTCTATTTGTCAATTGCCCGACCGTAATTTGTTCACCCAACATGATTTTATCTTATGGGAGAGACACCTCTAGTGAACTGTGGACCCCGGTCCATTCTTTAATACTGAAATACAAATCTGTTGCAATACTTGTTTTACTATTTTCTCTGCAAACAATCATCTTCCACACAATACGGTTAATCCTTTGTTACAGCAAGCCTGTGAGATTGACAACCTCACTGTTTCGTTGGGGCAAAGTACTTTGGTTGTGTTGTGCAGGTTCCACGTTGGCGCCGGAATCTCCGGTGTTGCGCCGCACTACATCCCGCCGCCATCAACCTTCAACGTGCTTCTTGGCTCCTCCTCGGTTCGATAAACCTTGGTTTCTTTCCGAGGGAAAACTTGCTGCCGTGCGCATCATACCTTCCTCTTGGGGTTGCCCAACGAACGTGTGAAATACACGCCATCAAGCATATTTTCTGGCGCCGTTGCCGGGGAGATCAAGACACGCTGCAAGGGGAGTCTCCACTTCCCAACCTCTTTACTTTGTTTTTGTCTTGCTTTATTTTATTTACAACTTTGTTTGCTGCATTATATCAAAACACAAAAAAAATTAGTTGCTAGTTTTACTTTATTTGCTATCTTGTTTGCTATATCAAAAACACAAAAAAAATTAGTTACTTGTTTTACTTTACTTAATATCATGCATGTTTCTATTTCACTAGTTAAGCATAATGGAAAACAACAAAAATATGAGAGATCTTTATGAACTTTATCTTGAATTAGGACATGATGTGTTTGAAGAGAGAATTAAAAAACCCATGGAACTTTATATGCATGCTAATGGGAATGTTATTACTATGGATGCTTTGAACACCATTGTTGCTAATGCTATGGAAAATTCTAAGCTTGGGGAAGCTGGCTCTGATGAGCATGATCTTTTTAGTCCCCCAAGCATTGAGGAGAAAATTTTCTTTTATGATCACAATATGCCTCCTATATATGATGATAGCCACTTTGTTGAATTTTCTCCCACTACAACTAATAAAATTGATTATGCTTACGTGGAGAGTAATAATTTTATGCATGAGACTCATGATAAGAATGCTTTATGTGATAGTTACATTGTTGAGTTTGCTCATGATGCTACAGAAAATTATTATGAGAGAGGAAAATATGGTTGTAGAAATTTTCATGTTACTAAAACACCTCTCTATGTGCTGAAATTTTTGAAGCTACACTTGTTTTATCTTCCTATGCTTGTTACTTTGCTCTTCATGAACTTGTTTATTTACAAGATTCCTATGCATAGGAAGCATTTTAGACTTAAATGTGTTTTGAATTTGCCTCTTGATGCTCTCTTTTGCTTCAAATACTATTTCTTGCGAGTGCATCATTAAAACTGCTGAGCCCGTCTTAATGGCTATAAAGAAAGAACTTCTTGGGAGATAACCCAAGTGTTATTTTTCTACAGTACTTGATTTTTATTTTGAGTCTTGGAAGTTGTTTACTACTGTAGCAACCTCTCCTTATCTTAGTTTTATGTTTTGTTGTGCCAAGTAAAGTCTTTGATAGAAAAGTAAGTACTAGATTTGGATTACTGCGCAGTTCCAGAATTCTTTGCTGTCACGAATCTGGGTCTATCTCCCTGTAGGTAGCTCAGAAAATTACGCCAATTTACGAGCATGATCCTCAGATATGTGCGCAACTTTCATTCAATTTGAGCATTTTCGTTTGAGCAAGTCTGGTGGCCTAATAAAATCCATCTTTACGGACTGTTCTGTTTTGACAGATTCTGTCTTTTATTTCGCATTGCCTCTTTTGCTATGTTGGATGAATTTCTTTGATCCACTAATGTCCAGTAGCTTTATGCAATGTCCAGAAGTGTTAAGAATGATTGTGTCACCTCTGAACATGTGAATTTTTATTATGCACTAACCCTCTAATGAGTTGTTTCGAGTTTGGTGTGGAGGAAGTTTTCAAGGATCAAGAGAGGAGTATGATGCAATATGATCAAGGAGAGTGAAAGCTCTAAGCTTGGGGATGCCCCGGTGGTTCACCCCTGCATATATTAAGAAGACTCAAGCGTCTAAGCTTGGGGATGCCCAAGGCATCCCCTTCTTCATCGACAACATTATCAGGTTCCTCCCCCGAAACTATATTTTTATTCGGCCACATCTTATGTACTTTGCTTGGAGCGTCGGTTTGTTTTTGTTTTTGTTTTGTTTGAATAAAATGGATCCTAGCATTCACTTTATGGGAGAGAGACACGCTCCGCTGTTGCATATGGACAAATATGTCCTTAGGCTCTACTCATAGTATTCATGGCGAAGTTTCATCTTCGTTAAATTGTTATATGGTTGGAATTGGAAAATGATACATGTAGTAAATTGCTATAATGTCTTGGATAATTTGATACTTGGCAATTGTTGTGCTCATGTTTAAGCTCTTGCATCATATACTTTACACCCATTAATGAAGAAATACTTAGAGCTTGCTAATTTGATTTGCATATTTAGTTTCTCTAGAGTCTAGATAACATCTAGTATTGAGTTTTGAACAACAAGGAAGACGGTATGGAGTCTTATAATGTTTACCATATGTCTTTTATGTGAGTTTTGCTGTACCGTTCATCCTTGTGTTTGTTTCAAATAACCTTGCTAGCCTAAACCTTGTATCGAGAGGGAATACTTCTCATGCATCCCAAATCCTTGAGCCAACCACTATGCCATTTGTGTCCACCATACCTACCTACTACATGGTATTTATCCGCCATTCCAAAGTAAATTGCTTGAGTGCTACCTTTAAAATTCCATCATTCACCTTTGCAATGTATAGCTCATGGGACAAATAGCTTAAAAACTATTGTGGTATTGAATATGTACTTATGCACTTTATCTCTTATTAAGTTGCTTGTTGAGCGATAACCATGTTTCTGGGGACGCCATCAACTATTCTTTGTTGGATATCATGTGAGTTGCTATGCATGTCCGTCTTGTCTGAAGCAAGAGAGATCTACCACCTTCATGGTTGGAGCATGCATATTGTTAGAGAAGAACTTTGGGCCGCTAACTAAAGCCATGATTCATGGTGGAAGTTTCAGTTTGGACATATATCCTCAATCTCATATGAGAATAATAATTGTTGCCACATGCTTATGCATTAAAGAGGAGTCCATTATCCGTTGTCCATGTTGTCCCGGTATGGATGTCTAAGTTGAGAATAATCAAAAGCGAGAAATCCAAAATGCGAGCTTTCTCCTTAGACCTTTGTACATGCGGCATGGAGGTACCCCATTGTGACACTTGGTCAAAACATGTGCATTGCAAAGATCCGGTAGTCCAAGTTAATTAGGACAAGGTGCGGGCACTATTAGTATACTATGCATGAGACTTGCAACTTGTAAGATATAATGTACATAACTCATATGCTTTATTACTACCGTTGACAAAATTGTTTCATGTTTTCAAAATAAAAGCTCTAGCACAAATATAGCAATCGATGCTTTCCTCTTTGAAGGACCATTCTCTTTACTTTTATGTTGAGTCAGTTCACCTATTTCTCTCCACCTCAAGAAGCAAACACTTGTGTGAACTGTGCATTGATTCCTACATACTTGCATATTGTACTTGTTATATTACTCTATGTTGACAATTATCCATGAGATATACATGTTACAAGTTGAAAGCAACCGCTGAAACTTAATCTTCCTTTGTGTTGCTTCAATACCTTTACTTTGATTTATTGCTTTATGAGTTAACTCTTATGCAAGACTTATTAATACTTGTCTTGAAGTACTATTCATGAAAAGTCTTTGCTATATGATTCACCTATTTACTCATGTCATCACCATTGTTTTTGATCGCTGCATCCACTACATATGTTTACAAATAGTATGATCAAGGTTATGATGGCATATCACTTCGAAATTATCTTTGTTATCGTTTTACTCGCTCGGGACGAGCGAGAACTAAGCTTGGAGATGCCGATACATCTCCGACGTATCGATAATTTCTTATGTTCTATGCCATATTATTGATGATACCTACATGTTTTATGCACACTTTATGTCATATTCGTGCATTTTCCGGAACTAACCTATTAACAAGATGCCGAAGTGCCAGCTCTCGTTTTATGCTGTTTTTGGTTTCAGAAATCCTAGTAACGAAATATTCTCGGAATTGGACGAAACGAAGACCCGGGTGCCTATTTTTCCACGGAGCTTCCGAAGACCGAAGAACACACGAAGTGGGGCCACGAGGTGGCGACACCATAGGCCGGCGCGGCCCGTGGGGCCCGCGCCGCCCTATGGTGTGGCCCCCTCGTCCGGCCCCCGACTCGCCCTTCCGCCTACTTAAAGCCTCCGTCGCGAAACCCCCGATGCGAAAAACCACGATACGGAAAACCCTATCGAGACGCCGCCGCCGCCGATCCCATCTCGGGGGATTCCGGAGATCTCCTCCGCACCCCTGCCGGAGAGGGATTCATCTCCCGGAGGACTCTACACCACCATGGTCGCCTCCGGAGTGATGAGTGAGTAGTTCACCCCTGGACTATGGGTCCATAGCAGTAGCTAGATGGTTGTCTTCTCCTCATTGTGCTTCATTGTTGGATCTTGTGAGCTGCCTAACATGATCAAGATCATCTATCTCGTAATTCTATATGTTGTGTTTGTCGGGATCCGATGGATAGAGAATACCATGTCATGTTAATTATCAAGTTATTATACATGTGTTGTTTATGATCTTGGATGCTCTCCGTTATTAGTAGAGGCTCTGGCCAAGTTTTTACTTTTAACTCCAAGAGGGAGTACTTATGCTCGATAGTGGGTTCATGCCCGCATTGACACCGGGACAGTGGATGTAAAGTTCTAAGGTTGTGTTGTGCTGTTGCCACTAGGGATAAAACATTGGCGCTATGTCCGAGGATGTAGTTGTTGATTACATTACGCACCATACTTAATGCAATTGTCCGTTGTTTAGCAACTTAATACTCGGAGGGGTTCGGATGATAACCTGAAGGTGGAATTTTTAGGCATAGATGCAGTTGGATGGCGGTCTATGTACTTTGTCGTAATGCCCAATTAAATCTCACTATACTTATCATGTCATGTATGTCTATTGTTATGCCCTCTCTATTTGTCAATTGCCCGACTGTAATTTGTTCACCCAACATGCTTTTATCTTATGGGAGAGACACCTCTAGTGAACTGTGGACCCCGGTCCATTCTTTAATACTGAAATACAAATCTGCTGCAATACTTGTTTTACTATTTTCTCTCGCAAACAATCATCTTCCACACAATACGGTTAATCCTTTGTTACAGCAAGCCGGTGAGATTGACAACCTCACTGTTTCGTTGGGGCAAAGTACTTTGGTTGTGTTGTGCAGGTTCCACGTTGGCGCCGGAATCTCCGGTGTTGCGCCGCACTACATCCCGCCGCCATCAACCTTCAACGTGCTTCTTGGCTCCTCCTGGTTCGATAAACCTTGGTTTCTTTCTGAGGGAAAACTTGCTGCTGTGCGCATCATACCTTCCTCTTGGGGTTGCCCAACGAACGTGTGAAATACACGCCATCACCAGATTACAAACAATACTTCCTATTACAACTCTATTTTCCTTAATATATCTTGGGCTCTCGAACCTTCTTATTCTTCGGGTAGTGGGCCTTCATTAAACCCCGGGTACTATCTTTGGCAGGCCCATTTGGGATGCCTATGTCAGGGACGTACCTGACTGTGTAGAAAGGTGGCCGCGCAGTGCCAGAAGAGCCAGTCACAGAACCAGCAGCGCCCGGCGAGGAAGAGTCTGTAGTAGCGAGCAGACCACGAAGACCCCTGAGAATGTCCTGATCAGAGAGTGCAACTGCAGACGATCCTGAAGAGCCAGCCCGCTGACGATCCTGGAACTGCTGACGTAAACTGGGATCCCGCGTCCAGCAGGTGGAGGAAGTGTGGCCAACCTTGCCACAGTAGGTGCAATGAGGACGAGGGTGGAGACTCGGACCGCGAGGCTGCTGACGTAAACTGGAATCCCAAGCATCAAGCAGGCAGTGAAGCTGAAATATCTCATGCGCAGAGAGGGGCGCGACTGGAGAGGTCGACGTACCATCAGGTGCCGACGAGGAGCTATCACCCACACGCACAGAGGCCACCAAAGGGGGCGACGGAGAGCAACACGCCGATGAAGACAGATTCGGCAAAGCGTGGTCATAACCACGTGAAGAGGCCGCGAAAATCGATGTAGAGCGGCAGACCGACGTAGACGGAGTCGACGAAGCGCGGCCATAACCGCGGGAAGAGGCCGCAAAAGTCGTTGTAGAGCGGCGGGCCGACGTAGACGAAGTCGGCGAAGCGCGGGCAGAGCCGCATGAAGAGGCCGCAAAAGTCGATGTAGAGCGGCAGGCCGAGGGAGACAAAATCGGCGAAGCGCGGGCAGAGCTGCGGGAAGAGGCCGCGGAAGTCGGTAGAGAGCGGCGAGCCGACGTAGACGGAGTCGGTGAAGCGCGGGCAGAGCCGCGTGAAGAGGCCGCAAACGGCGACGAAGAATGGCTAGCCGTCATACGCGGAGGCCGCGGACAAATACCAAGTACCGAAGGGAGGCCCAAAGAGAAGGCGGGATCAGCGGAAGAAGACATCGGGTAACAACAGCCGACGACAGTTTTTTTTTTTGATTTTTTTTTTAGATCGAAATCAACTGCTGGGAACGGGCCCAATCAGGAGCGGCCCGACGCGGAGAGCAGGCGAAGCCGGCGGCGCGGAGATCACAGACTGGCGGGCGTCGGGCGGAGGGCCTGGAGTGGCGGGCGTCGGGCGGAGGGCCTGGAGATCGAGCGGATCGGGAGCAGGGCCTCACGCGGGAGCAGGGAAATCGGCAGGGACGGGCGGGCGTAGAGCAGCCAGGGAGCGGAATCGGCGAGATCCGGCCTCCACGCGCAGAACGTGCGAGCCTGGAGCAGAGAGATCCGGCCGGCCTCCCGAGCGGAATCGGCCACGGCCACGCGCTGGCCGATCGGGATCAGGGAGATCGGCAGGGACGGGTGGAGAGTAGCAAAGAGCGGGGCCAGCACGGAGGCGAGGGGCGGAGTGGAGATCGGCGCGGAGGGCGATGCGGGCGGATCGGGCGGATCGGCCGGCCGGGGCGGGAGAAGATAGAGATCGAGCGGAGCACGCAGAGATCGAGCGGAGCAGGGAACGGACGACGGGAACAAGCAACGTCGGCCGGGACTAGAGGATCGATTTTTGCTCTGATACCATGTTAGGAAATTATGCTTGTTGTATTACAAGGGACGAAAGGCCACAATATATAGTACATGTACAGGTGTACATATGCAGAAAGCCCCTAACATATGAAGAAATTACAATATACAGATATATACATCTAATAGTGTTGTCTGTCCAGGCCGAATCTTTTCTGATCCCACGATCTGAAAAGGGATTCAGCCCTCTCCGCCATGGCAACCCCCTCTCTCCACCTACAACCTCTCCTAACCGCACTTGCACACGGAAGCAATCGTCCACTTCCTGTCGTCGCAGTCAGCAGAGTCGTTGCCGCTACCGCTACCGACGTCGCCATGCCATATAATGCCCCTGGCCGCCGACACGCGACCGCTATTCCACGCGTCGTCGCCTCACTCGTGGCCGTCGTGTGGTTGATGAGCAATCTTCATGTGATCGAGATCGAAAAATTGGTGCGCGTTTGGGTGACCTCGGAAGCCATCATCCAGCTCATCCATCGTCCTCAAGAAGATTGGCCTCATACGCGCCGGCAAGTGCGACCTCCGCGCAGGTATCCACATCAAGTTTTTTTTTTCTCGGGCACACATTTTAACCGGAGGGCACCGGAATTAATGATTTCCGTGAAATCTCAAAAATCTCGGTAATTTACCGTTCGTATTATTTCAAACAAAATTTGAATTCATTTTTTAAAAAACCAAAACAAATATATGTACTACCCGATATGTACACTAATGTACCTGCTGCGTTTATTTTTATATTCCCTCCGATTTCATATTACTTACCATTAGTATATATGTACTAAAACTAAAATATGTATCTAGTGGCACCTAATATGGATCGGAGTGAGTATAAAATAATGTAGTCGGGACGAGGGATCCCAAAGAGACTAACCACCAAACTGTTAAGACTCAGTTTGCATACCTGTATTTGTATCGTATGCATCATGTACTGTTGTAACCCTGTAACCCTGCCGTGTATATAATGAGAAGAGGTGGAGGCGTGTTGCCTAACCACAAAAACCCTAATCCTTCTATTTTGGTATCAGAGCCACCGAGCCCTAAACCTAAACCGCTACCGAGCCGCCACCTCCTCTCGACGAGATCTGCCCCGCCGCCGTCCTCCCGATGGAATCATCCGGTGCTGCCCTGCAACTCGTCGCCCTCGGCCCCGTAGTCTCTCCGCCCGCGGTCTCCACTCCCACTACGGTCGCTCCCATCGGCATCCGCCTCGACCGTACCAACTTTGGGCTGTGGCGAGCCCTCTTCCTCACCAACCTCTCCGGGGCCTCTCTCCATGGCTTCCTAGATGGAACCATCGCGGTGCCTGCCTAGAACATCACCGAGGGCACCAGCGATGCCGCCCGGCAGGTGGCCAACCCCGCGTATGCAACGTGGTGGACTCAGGACCAGAAGGTCCAGGGCGTGCTCCTCTCTTCCATGACAGAGGAGATCGCGAGCCAGCTCCTAGGCTGCAAGACGGCAGCCACGGTATGAACATCAATCCATGCCATGTTTTCTGCTCAAAGCCGCGCAGGCGTGCGGCACATCCGGCGTCAAATACAGGCGCTGAAGAAGGGAGATATGACCGCTAGCGAGTACATGCACAAGGTGCGTGCTTTGGCCGACTCCATGGCCTCCACTGGCTCTCCTCTCCGCGATGACGAGATCATCGATTATATGCTCACTGGCCTTGGCTCTACCTTCAATCCGATTGCCGCGTCTCTCAACATGGCAACCAGGCCGGTGACCGCCATTGAATTTTATTCCATGGTGCTGAACTATGAAGGACTTCAATTGTCCTAGCAAGGCGACGGCGAGGAGTGGTCTTCGTCGGCCAATGCTGTCTCCCGCGGAGGTCAAGGCGGCGCGCCCTGGCATCCGCGTGCACCCGCAACCCCGCCTCCTCAGCCTGGCTATGGCGGGGGCAACGGTAGCCGCCAGAACTATGGCGGTCACAACCCCAACGGTGGTCCGTACAACGCCGGCGGTGGACAGTACAACGCCGGTGGAGGCGGCTATGGCCAGCCCTATGGTCAGCAGGGTGGTGGAAACAGCCGCCCCAACTACGGCAGTAATGGCGGAAACGGTGGCGGTGGTGGCAACCGTGGTGGCCAGAACGGTGGTCATCGTCGTCAGCGCCCACAGTGCCAGATCTACGGCTATGATGGCGTGTAAGACACACGTCCGTTGGGAACCCCAAGAGGAAGGTGTGATGTGTACAGCGACAAGTTTTCCCTCAGTAAGAAACCAATGTTATCGAACCAGTAGGAGTCAAGGAACACGTGAAGGTTGTTGGTGGCGGAGTGTAGTGCGGCGCAACACCAGGGATTCCGGCGCCAATGTGGAACCTGCACAACACAATCAAAGTACTTTGCCCCAACGTAACAGTGAGGTTGTCAATCTCACCGGCTTGCTGAAAACAAAGGATTAGATGTATAGTGTGGAAGATGATGTTTGTTTGCGAAGAACAGTAAAGAACAAGTATTGCAATAGATTGTATTTCAGCTGTAAAGAATGGACCGGGGTCCACAGTTCACTAGTGGTGTCTCTCCCATAAGAAATAGCATGTTGGGTGAACAAATTACAGTTGGGCAATTGACAAATAAAGAAGGCATAACAATGCACATACATATATCACGATGAGTACTATGAGATTTAATCAGGGTATTACGACAAAGTACATAGACCGCTATCCAGTATGCATCTATGCCTAAAAAGTCCACCTTCAGGTTATCATCCGAACCCCTTCCAGTATTAAGTTGCAAACAACGGACAATTGCATTAAGTATGGTGCGTAATGTAATCAACACAAATATCCTTAGACAAAGCATCGATGTTTTATCCCTAGTGGCAACAAGCACATGTATAACCTTAGAACTTTCCGTCACTGTCCCAGATTCAATGGAGGCATGAACCCACTATCGAGCATAAATACTCCCTCTTGGAGTCACAAGTATCAACTTGGCCAGAGCCTCTACTAGCAACGGAGAGCATGCAAGAACATAAACAACATATATGATAGATTGATAATCAACTTGACATAGTATTCCATATTCATCGGATCCCAACAAACACAACATGTAGCATTACAAATAGATGATCTTGATCATGATAGGCAGCTCACAAGATCTAACATGATAGCACAATGAGGAGAAGACAACCATCTAGCTACTGCTATGGACCCATAATCCAGGGGTGAACTACTCACACATCGATCCGGAGGCGATCATGGTGATGAAGAGTCCTCCGGGAGATGATTCCCCTCTCCGGCAGGGTGCCGGAGGCGATCTCCTAAATCCCCCGAGATGGGATTGGCGGCGGCGGCGTCTCTGGAAGGTTTTCCGTATCGTGGCTCTCGGTACTGGGGTTTTCGCGACGAAGGCTTTAAATAGGAGGAAGGGCGGAGTCGGAGGGCTGACAGGGGCCCCACACCATAGGGCGGCGCGGGGCCCACCCTGGCCGCGCGGCCCTGTGGTGTCGGCGCCCCGTCGCCCCACTTCGTTTCTCCCTCGGTCTTCTGGAAGCTTCGTGGAAAAATAAGACCCTGGGCGTTGATTTCGTCCAATTCCGAGAATATTTCCTTTGTAGGATTTCTGAAACCAAAAACAGCAGAAAACAGCAACTGGCTCTTCGGCATCTCGTCAATAGGTTAGTGCTGGAAAATGCATAATAATGACATAAAATGTGTATAAAACATGTGAGTATCATCATAAAAGTAGCATGGAACATAAGAAATTATAGATACGTTTGAGACGTATCAGGCTACTGGGGACATGCTGCCTCGGATTGTCGGAATCGCTACAATCCCGACTTCGTGCGCGGCAACAACAACAATCAGCGCGCCGGCAACTCTGCATCGACTAGCTCTCCGCCCTGGATGATGGACACCGGGGCGACGGATCATCTGACAAATGATCTTCAGCGCCTGCATATGCAGGAATGCTACGGTGGAGCGGACCAGGTTCAGGTGGCCAACGGTGCAGGTTTGTCTATTGCTCACATCGGTCACTCCTCTTTAGCCGGTTCGCATTTAAAACTGAACAACATTCTTCATGTTCCACATATTCATCAGAATCTCCTTTCCGTTTATCGCCTTGTCTGTGATAATGATGTGTTTGTTGAGTTTCACCGTTACTTCTTCTGTGTAAAGGACAAGGCAACCCGGAGAGTTCTGCTTCTCGGTAGAAGTCAAGGAGGACTCTACCCCGTTCCCCTTGGACACGCGTCTTCATCATCAGATCCTCAAGATTTTTCTGGTGCCAGTGGCATCAACGTTTAGGTCATCCTTCAAATAATGTAGTGCACACTATTGTTAAGAACCATGATTTATCTTGTACCGCCGCTAGTACTCCTTTGGTTTGTGATGCCTGTCAGCGTGCCAAAAGTCATCAGCTTTCATATAGTTTGTCTCATCGTGTTTCCACTACACCTCTTGAGCTTATTCACTCTGATGTTTGGGGTCCTGCAGTTGCCTCTTCTGGTGGTTTTAAGTACTATGTTAGTTTCATTGATGACTACTCTCGTTTTTGCTGGGTTTACCTTCTTAAACACAAATCTGATGTTGAGCAGGTGTTTTATGCTTTCCAGGCTCATGTCGAGCTTCTCCTCAACACCAAAATTAAAGCCGTCCAGTCCGACTGGGGTGGTGAATATCATAAGCTTCATCAGTATTTTTAGCGCACTGGTGTATCTCACCATGTGTCCTGCCCACATACCTCCTAGCAAAACGGTGTCGCTGAGCGTAAACACCGTCATCTTGTTGAAACAGGGCTTGCCCTGCTCGCTCATTCATCTCTCCCTTTGCGTTTCTGGGACGAAGCCTTTCTAACGGCGTGCTACTTAATCAATCGCATGCCTACGCCGGTTCTTAACAAAGAAACTCCACTTTTTCGGCTTCTAAACATTCAGCCCAACTATGAGTTTCTCCGCATCTTTGGTTGTGCGTGCTGGCCGAGTCTCCGCAAATATAATGCTCATAACTTGAGTTTCGATCCAAGATGTGTGTCTTCTTAGGTTATAGCCCTATGCACAAGGGATACAAGTGCCTCGATCGGTCTACCGGTCGCATCTATATCTCCAGAGATGTTGTCTTTGATGAATCCGTTTTCCCATATGCTACACCAGGGGTTAAGGTTGATCTCCCTGCTCTTCGCCAAGCCATTACTTTTCCTATGCATGAACCGGCTACGAGTGATCATGTGCGGCGATACGACTTATCTTACCTAACACCTAACCTGTCCCCTTCAGCTGTTGTGTCTCCGGTGCAGGTTGATGCTGGTGCTTCCCCGATCGACGTTCCCTCCGCATCGGATGTGCATGGGCGTATGCATGCCTCGGCTACCGCGCCTGGCGAGGATTCTGGCCATCCCCTGCTGGGTGGCTCGCCCGCGTCGGGGGCCTCCACGCCGGCTGGCTCGGCTAGTCCTCTGACGCCGTGCCCTTCCTTGCCTAGCTCCCCGTCGTCAGCCCCTGCTCCATCGCCAGCCCCTGCCCCGTCGCCAACGTTGTCACCACCAGTCACTGAGCCAGCTGTCTCGGCTCCCTCTACATCGCTGCTTGGTCATGGGATGGTGACTCGTCTGCGGGATAATACTCGCCGTGAAAAGCAATACACCGATGGTACAGTTCGGTATAATCCGTGACGTCGTGCTCTGTTTGCGGCTCCTGTGTCTCACCGTGATGCACTTCTTGAGCCGGCATGGAAAGCTGCTATGCTTCAAGAATTCTCTGCTCTCTCCAAGACACGGACATGGACGTTGGTTCCTCGCCCGCCTGGTACTAATATTGTTGGCAGTAAGTGGGTATTCAAAACCAAGCACCGTCCTGACGGTTCCATTGAGAAGCACAAAGCTCGCCTTGTCGCTCGCGGTTTCACTCAGCAACATGGTATTGATTACGGTGATACCTTCAGCCCTGTTGTCAAGCCGGCCACGATTCGCCTTGTCCTTTCATTGGCAGTTTCTCGAGGCTGGACGCTCCGTCAGGTGGATGTGAGTAATGCTTTCCTCCATGGTTTCTTGACCGAAGACGTTTACATGCAGCAACCCCTGGTTTCGAAGATGCTTGCTTTCCCTCTCATGTTTGCAAGTTGCAGCGTGCTATATATGGCCTCAAACAGTCCCCTTGAGCATGGTATGCCCGTTTGAGTGCCCGTCTTTTTCAGTTGGGGTTTCTTCCTTCCAAAGCTGATACGTCTTTGTTCATATACAATCAACATGGTGTTCAGATTTTCATGTGGGTATATGTTGATGACATAGTGATTGCTGGTTCCACTACTGCGGTTGTTGAAGGACTTGTTCGCTCTCTTTTGAACACTTTTCCTATCAAGGATTTGGGCGCCTTGGAGTATTTTCTGGGATTGGAAGCGTCTTACAATTCCGGGGGCATGACACTTGTACAGCACAAGTATGCGATCGATTTGTTACATCGAGTAAACATGGAGAATTGTCATCCTACTTCCACTCCGATGGTTCCTACTGAGCGTCTTGCTCGTGACACTGGTGCTCTACTTGGTCCTGAAGATTCTAGCCGATACCGCAGTGTAGTTGGTAGCTTGCAGTATTTGACTCTCACGCGCCCTGATATATCTTTTGCAGTCAACAAGGTGTGTCAGTTCTTGTCCCAACCCACGGAAGCTCAATGGGAGGCGGTAAAACGTATTCTCCGGTTTGTCAAAGGAACACTGGTACAGGACTTCGTATTCGGAGGTCATTGCAGCAACACATTAGTATTTTTACTGATGCAGATTGGGCTGGAGATGTTGATGATAGACGCTCTACGAGCGGTTTTGCGGTATTTGTGGGTTCGAACCTGATTTCATGGAGTTCGAAGAAACAACCCACTGTGTCTAGGTCCAGCACCGAAGCAGAATATAAAGCACTTGCAAATGGAGCAGCTGAAGCTATGTGGGTACGTTCTTTGCTTAGAGAACTTGGTGTTTCTCAGCGGCAATCTCCTATTTTGTGGTGCGATAATTTGGGGGCTACTTACCTCACGGCGAATCCAGTTTTTCATGCTCGAACCAAGCACATTGAGATCAATTTTCATTTTGTGCGAGAGCAAGTGGCTGATGGTGCCCTGGTGGTAAGGTTTATCTCTTCTCAAGATCAATTGGTTGATGTCTTCACAAAACCAGCCACACGGCAGATGTTAGATCGATTTAGAACCAATCTAAACCTTGTATGTAGTAGTGGTTTAGATTGAGGGGGAGCGTTAAGAATCAGTTTGCATACCTGTATTTGTATCGTATGCATCATGTACCCTTGTAACCCTGTAACCCTGCCGTGTATATAATGAGAAGAGGTGGAGGCGTGTTGCCTAACCACAAAAACCCTAATCCTTCTATTTCAAACCAGGCGAACGTGTATGTTATTACTAATACGCATAGGCTATTTAACCTAGCTACAGAACTTCATATTTAAATGTGCTCGAATTCTTTTGTCCGTAGCGGTGTTTCTCGGAGGGGATGAGAATTCCGGTTTTCAGCGGAATTTTTGAAACCTCGGCCGAGAAAAAAAATCCCTGATCCACATACGCGAAAATGCATGTTGCCGCGCAGGTCGATTGAGCCAGCCCCAGCAACGAATGCTTCAGATCTATGATGCTTTCTTTTTTTGACAAAACCTCGTCAGAGGGTGGGGAGCTCCCGTATTGCATTATAAGAAGATGGGAAATTAGTCCAGTTAATAAGGACAACCAGACCCGAAAACCATATAACACACGGATAATTAAGGAAAACAGGCGAAAACCACTCACACCTGACTAGAACCTAGGGATCATCGTAGCCAGACATAAGTCTCCCTAGGTCCACATAACCAACCAGGCCTATCTCTGTTACCTCAAGCACACTCTCGCAACAACAAGGAGAGAACTTGCGCTAAGAGCATCTCCTGCCGTTTCCCCGGGAAGCCCCCCAGGACCCCTTTTTTTTCATCCGAATGGACAAAAATGGCCCAGCCGCGCCCCTGGAACCTCGTTTTCGCCCGGATTTAGGCTTTCATCCATCCGGCGACCCCAGGTCATCCCCGCCCCCCCCGGGGAGCGCTCGGGGACTCCGGACGAACGAAAGCGCGGGAAACGCCGAGAAAACTTCCCGCGCAGATGATGGCCCCGACTTGTCGGCGACAGATGCCAATCTTCTTCGCGTGCTTCAAAAGCCTGCCGCCGGTCAGACTTCGCCGGACGCGCAGCTTCCACGCGGCGTCACCTCGGATTCACGCGGGGCTCCCTCTATTTATCGCGGAACCTACCGCGTCTCGCCGCATTCACCACCGCCGTCTCACTCCTCTCCCGAGCGATGTCTTCTCTCCCCAATCCACCTCCACCAGCGAGCAATGGCGGGCCACAACGCGGCGAACAACGGCTTCGGCCGCCATTCCCTACACCAGTGGGAGGTGGGACTCCTGCACATGGCGAGCTACCCGGCGCCGCCGGACTTCCGCGCGCCCGGAGGATGGAGCCTGAGCGCGGAGGGAGTCCCGATCCCACCGCTTCCGGTGGGAGGCGACGACCTCGACGCCGCTATCGCAGTTGTGCTGGTCACCCTCACCGACGAGCAGCGCGCGGAGGAGCGGTACCGCGCCGACAACTACGACGCCTGGAACGAGTTCTTCCGTCTCCGGCACGAACGGGAACTCGCAGCGTACGACGGTCCTCCCCCTCCTTCAGCGCGTAACAACGCCGCTGGCCGCCTCTGCTGGTGGGGTGCGCCGGGCCGCACACCCGCCCGTGTGCTCGCGTACATCGAGGCTGGCAACTCCCCCCCCCCCCGGGGATGCCACCAGCGGCGCCGAACGCCGGGAACTCCAGCGACGACGACATGTAGTAGTTTATTAGTTTATATTTCCATCTGGCCGAATTCAAATATATGTACGAATTCGGCCTAGATATGTACGAACTCGCCTTCGTATGTTAAGTATCACTAAATTTCGCTTATGTTTGAACGAGTTTCGCCTTGTTTTGTCCGAATTCGCCGTTATTTATCAAAAAAATTCATCCATCCTGGGCTCGCCGCTGGGAAAATGGGCTCCCAGGCCAAAAATTACATCCATCCATCCGCCTAGGGAGCCCCAACGGCTGGAGATGCTCTAACCTTAAAAAGACAGCGACTAAACATTAGCCAGTACCAACTGGCGAACTGCCTGGGTCACCATGGGTGATGCAGTCTTCTTGCGCAGCCGCATGTATGACTTCATCTTCTCTTGCACATCTTTCTCGGAGCCTTTCTTTGGAATCGAATACTTTGGCAGCTCACCGAAAGACTCTACCAACCTGTATTTAGCGTGCTTGGCAATGGGGATGTTGTAATGCTTGTTCTTCACATCCAAACATCCACTACACCTCCCAGCATAAGTTGAGTGCCCTTTGATCTGCACAAGAATCAGTGCGTCGAGCAAGGAAAGCGGCGTTGTGCAATTGAAACTGTTCAAGTAACCATCCAGCAAGGAAGAAGACGACATGCCAATCAACACCCCGGTGCCACCCAACAAAACGTCGACCTTGGAAACCTCCAAGCTCTTAGGGCCACCTATTGTCCCCTTGCCTTGCTCCTCCATATCTTGAGGCACCTTCTCAGGAAGGATAAAGTACAAATCAGATGGATCATCCGTAGACTGCACCATAACAGCACACATCTTGGATGATCAACCAACCACATCAGACACACCCGAATCCTTAGCACCGTCCACATCTGGAGAATCAGCTTCATCATGCTCGGTTGGTTCCAAGGAATTGGCGAGAGCAAGACTTCCACCCAAAGCTTCCATCAGCTCCCAGAGGGTTGAGACTTGATCAGTCCAACCCTGCACAACGGCGACCAAGTCGCGAGGAGGCTGGAACAACTCCTCCAATCGAGCGGCGGGAATAGCTTGCAACTCAACGCTTACTGCCTCCGCTTGGGCTATGAGGAGAGGCTGTAACAGCCACACCTCAGCCGCAGGTTCGCCCGAAATAGCCACAGTATCGCCCATATGAGCAACCAAAGATGCCCAGAAGTGAGGTGGTGTCGGACGTCAGCCACCGCATGGGATAGCGGCATGGCCAGCCAGTGAGTCGCTCGCACGGCAAGGAGGCGCTGGTGGAGAGCGGCTATGGCCATCAGGACGGCGCCCCTTGCAATCCCTTTCAAGGTGTCCGAAGAGCCAGCAACCAAGGCACCGAACAGAGCCACGACATTCTACAACGAAATGGTCCGCTGCCAAGCAACGGAAGCAGAGGCCGAAGGTCCTCCGCTTGAAAGCGGGGGAGGGTCCGGTCTCCTTGTGGGTCGGGTGCCAAGCTGCGGCTGCCACTGCGCTAGCGATTTGCGTCGCGCGAGCTGGGTGCGGGTCACTCCTTTCATGATGCTTCTTTTGATTTTGGAAGGATCGATCCGGCGATGCATGGTATCCCAAAAGAATGCAATGATGCGCAAGCCTCCTGGTCAAATTCACTTGTGGGCTGCCAGCGGTCGTCCCAGATTCTCACGTAGAACGATCAGGTATGTACCACATTTTTGTTATGCAAATTCTAATTATAATTATAATTCTAATGTGTTTCCCTAACGTTTGGACTTCTTTTGTGGCACTTCAAGCGAATTAGATTTTCGGAACTACAACAACAACTCACATCTAATCAAGCTTTTTTTGCGTGGCACTTCGAGCAATATATAGTCGAATATTTTTATTTCTGAATGTGGAGTTGACCTGACAGGTTCTGTGACATAGTTTATTTTTTTATGTGAAAGGTGAATGGCATAAGATTGTCTTGTAGCATCCAACAATGCAAAAAAAAAGGAAAACAAATCTTGAAAATAACGGTATGTGGCGATGTCTTTAATGTTTTTCAAATGTAGTTATGATGAGGACAATTGTTGCTCTAAACTATATTTTTGACACTTTGAATTTCAATGCCAGTCCCATGAAGAACATGTTATTGCATATTTACCATAGAGGTGATTATGCTTGTTTAGGGATGAAACAAGTAGAGCAATTTGTTAATTTTAAGGTAGCCTATGAATTATACACCTTTATTAATGAAAATGAAACATGTCCCGTAGCTTTTAAATCTAAAGTTTTGATTGATACAACCCTTGATCTTTGCATAGCCAACTTCAGTGAAAATATCTATGTTTTTGACTTTAATAAGAGGGTCAGAGCTGCCCAAGAAAGCACTAATATTTTGCACATAAAAGATGATGAAGGCATAAGCTTGGGGATGCACATGCAACCCCAAGAAGAGGATGGAGAAGAAAAGGTGGAGAAATAATGGAGTAGCTACTCATCACCAACTTCCAACAATGGTAACACAGAAATTCCTATGAACACCCCTTCTTATACTACCGACGATGATCCTCCATGTGATATAATTGTGTCTAATTTATGAGAGGAGATGATGTAAAAGAAATAGATGACACCATAAGCTTATTAGATGATTCATTATTATGTGGTGATTGTACTAAAAGTTATGTGGTTAAATTCACCTTTAGTTTTTGCAACTATAATGAGAGACGAAGAAGTAAGAGCCATCTCTATATTTCTATGCTATTTAAAAAGCAAGCCACTGATCATTATATATACTGGACACCAAAAAACAACTGCTATTTATTCACATATAAAATACCAATACATAGGAAGAGGGCTTAGACTTAAATGTTAATGGTTTCAGATTTTGTGGGGTGCTCCATATGCTTTCAAATAAAATTTAGTTTGAGCACACCTTTATTTCCTTATAAAATCTTAAAATAACGTTATCTACTATTACATAGCAATCACTCCCTCTATTTCAAAGAATAAGACACCCTCATTTTTCGTGCTTTTGTTTGACATAGAATTGCTTTAAATATATTAACATTGTTTGTATTACATCATAATCATAAGAAAGTATTTGTCAATACGAATACAACGATACTAATTACATCTAATATAATCAAGATTTTATTGCTTACTTTTTATGATCAAAGTTCGTCTTGGAATACTTGTGCGCATTATTCTTTGAAATGGAGGTAATATCTTATAATTTTGAATAAAAAAATGTGAGAAAGATGAGCAATGGAGAAGTGGGGGTCGACCTTGACCATGTCTTGTTCATGCTAATGGAACCTTTGCAAATTTTATGTCATGAATTTTTTCTCACAGCAAAACAATTAAAAAAGGGTTTTTTTATATATTTTTTCTTCTTTAATAATATGGTTTCCAATAATTACTGGAGTTTTCATCTTGGTAAAAACTATTATCTATTTTGGAGAACTAAGTATTTTTTAGACATTAAAGTATCATGGTGATCAGAATATTTCTTTGTTTGAGATCTGAGACCTGATATGATGTGAAAGAAGTAGAGGATAAGAACTAGCAAAACCAGAAGCTTGGATATTTCTTTGTTTACCCGGTTAGCCAATTTTTAAATTCTCAAACTGTAAAAAGGGAAATATGAAAAAAACTAGATTTTAGATTTTGCAAAAAGAATTAAAAGTTTAAAAAAATTATTGCTATTTATTTATTCACGATTATTATTATATCATTACTTTTGTTTATTAAAAGAATTATTTGGAATTCAATCAATAAAGAAGTGTGACATCGTGACCAACAGGTTAATACGATTGATACGAGAGTAGTATCAAAAACATGTGCGCAAAACACTTGGAAGTGGGACAAAAAGAACTTAAAAATTAAGCGTGCTAGTGTTGAAGTGTAGTTTGAGGATGGGTGACCGAGTGGAAAATTTGACAACGAGTAAGTAATTTGACAAGATATTAATGTAGGGATTCGTTGCATAGAAAACAAAAAAATTCCTACCGCGAACACGCAATCCAAGCCAAGATGCAATCTAGAAGACGGTAGCAACGAGGGGATGATCGAGACTCACCCTTGAAGATTTCCAAAGCCTACAAGATGAGGCTCTTGTTGCTGCGGTAGACGTTCACTTGCCGCTTGCAAAAACGCGTAGAAGATCTTGATCACGGCGCCACGAACGGGAAGCACCTCCGTACTCGGTCACACGTTCGGTGTTGATGAAGTCGACGTCCACCTCCCCGTTCCAGCGGGCAGCGGAAGTAGTAGCTCCTCTTGAATCCGGAAGCACGACGGCGTGGTGGCGGTGGTGGTGGAGAACTCCGGCGGAGGTTCGCTAAGCGTGCGGGAGAGAAGGAGGAGTAGGGCGGCTAGGGTTTGGGGAGAGGGGGCGCCGGCCACTTAAGGGGTGCGGCCACCTTGTGGTGTTGGGGTGGCCGGCCCCCTCCCCTTGGCCCTCATTATATAGGTGGAACACCCAAGAGTTGGTCTACAAGTGTTGTGGGTATACTTCATGGGTGTACCATCGACAGTGCCTAGATCCGGCAAGCCCGGGTGGCCCACAGACGGTGATGAGGCATGTGGCCCATCGGGCGGCCCAGTTGTTGTTGATCATGAAGGAAGAAGTCCAGCCCAGGATCAGTAAGCCGGATCCGTACTGATGTTAGGAGTAACCCGGATCCATGGAGGCCCATGAGGAACCCGGATCCAGTACGACGTATGTCGAAGGCGGATCCGTGACGTGCACGGCAAGATATTGTACCGTAGCTAGGCTGTCTGTAATCCGGCTAGGATTCTCCATGTAAACCCTAGATCCGTGCGCCTTTATAAGACGGATCCTGGGAGCCCTAGAGGCACAACCACAACTCATTGTAACAACGCGAAAGCGCCCAGATAATTCCAGACAAGCAGCAGTAGGCCCTGTCATCGTGCAGGTGTTCCGAAGCTGGGTAACTCGCGTACCACCGTCCCGTGTGCACTCCGCCCTATGGCCCCTACTTCTTCTCCCCTCGTGAGGATCCCTCCTCCGAGGTACCGTCGATTAGGCAACGACAGTTGGCGCCCACCGTGGGGCCTGCGGCGTCTGGAGGCCGGAACCGGGAGGGTTCCGCCATGGGAAGCTACGACGACACCATCGCTGTGGGGCGTGTCCTTTACGCCGGAAATCTGCCGATCGTCCCTCCGGATGAGTGCTGGATTCCGGCTAAAACCGACCCCGTCAAGCTCTCCATCGTCCCAGTTGGCGGCATACACATCTTCATCGGGGAAACCGTCGATTCCGACGGAAACCCACTGGTAAGCACCGCTGACGCGACCGCCGCTGAGCAGGACGCAGTCGCGAAGATCCGATCTGAGACGCAGGAACTTCCTAGCGAAGATTCCGCCTTAGATCTGAAAAAATCAAAACCCACCCAATCCGCCCCTGAGCAGGAGATAACGGTGGAAGACCAATGCAGATCCGCCTGGGTCTCCCAGGTGTTAGAGAAGCAAAGGTGTCACTTCGTACACTTCTTGGCCCATACCGCCGGAACCGCCCCTCAAGAAGCCGGAGCTGGTCCCGAGCAGGTCATGGCCCCGGAAAACAACGCTGCTCCGGATCAGCAAGAGGCTGTCGGAGAAAGCGAAACTCCAGCTGAAGAGTCGATTTTGGAAAATCTAAGCCCAATCTCCGGAGACACCCAGTCCATGGACACTGAAGAGTTTGATCGCAAGGTGAAGGAATATGCATACGGCGGCCAGCCTGAAGTTGATTCCGCCCAGCCAAAGCAGGTACTTGCAACTGTAGCGGCGCTCGGAGAAAACGGATCAGAAGAGGCAGGCACCCAATCCGACCCCCAGCCATCCCACCACGGATCTCCGATGTCGCGGGAGCGGCCCCGTAGGGATTCTTCCTCGGAGAGCCTCCTGTCGCCTGAAGAGATGGTCGCACAAGCAGGCATGGATGCGGTTTATCGCTCGGAAATTCTTAACAAACCCATCACTCCCGAAGACGTAGAAGCTTTAGAAGCTAAAAGAGTGGAGCTGCTGGCCACAGCCAAGAAGTTTAAGGACACCGCAGCCGCCATGCTGGAGGAAAGGAAGCATGCCGCAGTTTTTGTGGAAGACTTCATCCAGCGTGAGCAGGAGGTGGACGAAGGACTGACGAAGGTCAAGGAACTCCGAAAGCACTGGGAGGATAAGATCGTTGAAGCTGATCGGGAGGTAGAAAAGGTCCGGCGTGAGTTGATAGCTCCCCGCAGGATCACCTTCGCAACTCCAACGGAGCAGCAGCCATTCGCAACCCCAAAAGACAATATGACGAAAGCTGCAGAAATTCTGAAGAAAAGTGACGAGGAGATTGACATCAATTACTTACGCACGCTCGTCGCTTCAGCGGTTAAACAACAGAGCAAGGCAGACACTTCGCGCAAGTTGGAATCTAACCCGGAGCATTGCGTCTCCACTGCGCAGAAGGACGCCCACGACAATCGCCATCGAGATGACGAATCGCGAACCGGATCCTCGGAACGCAGAAGGAAAACCAGGGAACACCCAAATCCGATCCCCGTACCATCAAAGACGCCACCGTCAGATCCAAGAAAGGGAAAGGACGCAATGTACTCTGGACGAGACAAGTACCGCAACGCCTCTCCTCCGCCTAATGGTTACCCGCGTCCCCCTCGCCGCCGTAGTCCAGCCGGAAACACCAGGCCTCAGGGGCATGGTGGAATTGTTATCCGCGACAACGTGCTGCCCTCAAGAAACAGGAGCAGGGAGCGCACGCCGGAACCTCGCCGGAATCAGAACAACGATCGTGAGCCCGAGCCTAGGAGGAGCCGGAATGAGGAACGCGACCCGGAGCCCCGCCGGAGCCGGAACGACCAGGGCAGCCAGCGCCACGGCGAAGGTAGCCACAGGAGCCGGAGCCAGCACCGGGAGGGCCGGGGAGAATCTGGAGGCGGAAGCAAGAGGTCGGATCGGCCCCCTCGCAGGTCTCCCTCACCACCACCTAGCGGTGGCGGCGGAGGTGGAGGCGGAGGCGGTGGCCGGAGATCTCGCTCTCGCTCACAGGCCCCCCGTCACGGCTCGCGCGACGCGCGGGAACGCCTCAACGAATACAGAACCGACTACATCGGACCGAAGTGCTTTGGCAGGATGATTCGAGAGGAACCAAAGCCAAGGAGCTCCCTCAAGCTACCCGGAAACCTGAAGCATTGCGATGGCACCGAAAGGCCGGATACCTGGATTGAGGATTACTATAATGCAGTAACCTTTGCCGGAGGAACCCCTAATATCGCCTGCCGCATGCTCCAGTTGTACCTTGTAGGTCCAGCCCGGATCTGGCTCAGCGACCTCGAGAAAAACTCCATCTTTTGCTGGTTTGACCTGAAGACCGCTTTCGAAAAACACTTCAGGGGCACCTACAAAAGACCTGCCACGGCAAGCGACCTACAAGCTTGTATCCAGAAAAAGGGAGAATCCTCAAGAAACTTCCTCACACGATGGTTGGCATGCAGGAACGAGTGCGAAAACGTCGACCACACCACTGCCATGTACGCCTTCATTGGTGGACTGCAGAGAGGAGGATTGCTGAGGCATAAGCTCACATGTTTGGCTAACGCCAACAAACTGACTTTGGATGAAATGATCTCCATTTCCAGTGACCACACTGCCGCCGATGACGATGCAGGCGGTGATATCGCAGCTACAGCAATCCCCCTGCACCAACAAAAGAAGAACCGTGACAACGGAAACAACAGCGGCCATAAACGCAAAAACCCTGATGACCAGAAGAGTGGCGGATCCGACATGGTCGCCATGGCGTTCCAACGCGGAGGTTCAGGAGGCGGAAGAGGACGCGGCCGTGGAGGCGGAGCCGGCAGGGGTCAACAGCATGGCACTGAAGTCACAGCTGGCGGATCCCGCGCTCCGCAAACCTACGAGGAATATAGAGACATGCCCTGCCTGGCCCACTTGGATCCGGCTACAGGGAAGTCCACTCACACCAACCGCAACTGCACGTGGGTCAATGATCTAAAGAACGACCCGGAAGCAGGATACAAGCGAGCCCGAAAGCACCGCCCACGCGGCAAAGGAGGCAAGGGCAAGAACAAGGACAAAGAGGAGGACAGTTCCGAGGCGATGGACGAGGATGATAACTCGCCGGATCCCAAAGCCGGATCCGCAGGTAAATCCAACCCCTTCGAGAAAAAGAGCGTGGGGGCTTACCACACCTTCCTCGGAACCCCAACAGTCCGCGCTACAAAGTCAGCTACCCGGATCCTGAACGCCACAGTTCCGGCTGTGCCGCAGTTGTCAGGTGTTCGGAAGTTCCGTGCACATTTGACAGGGAGGATCATCCCGCCATTGTGCCAAAATAATACTACGCCTTGGTTGTAAGTCCCCGCATAGACGGGTATGATTTCTCCAAGTGCCTCATGGATGGCGGAGCCAGCTTGAACATCATGTACCTGGAGACTCTGGAGCGGATGAACCTCACCAAGGAACAGCTCAAACACAGCAACACTGAGTTTCACGGCGTGGTTCCGGGTAAGAAGGCGAATTCCCTCGGCAGCATCACACTTCCCGTGGCCTTCGGCGATGTTCACAATTTCCGCGAAGAGAAGATCACATTTGAAGTTGTGCCCTTCAAGAGCTCCTACCATGTCATCTTCGGCAGGCCCACCTACCATAAGTTCCATGCAAGAGCGTGCTATATATACAACAAGCTCAAGATTCCGGGTCCCAATGGTATGATCACCATAACCGGAGACTACAAAAAGGCTCATGAGTGCGAGTTGGGCGAAGCCGCCTTCGCAGAGTCTGTCATATCCGGAGAAGAGCTGAAAGGGTACAGAGCCGCGGTGGATCCGACTGAAATGCAGACCACCAAGAAGCAGATCTCCGAACACAAAAACTCCTTCAGGGCCGCGATAGAGACCAAGAAAGTCAACTTCAAGGAAGGCGACGATTCCAAGCAGGTCTCAGTCGGAGCCAACATGGACCCCAAATAGGAAGACGCGCTCGTCGAGTTCCTCCGCGCTAACATGGATATCTTCGCATGGCAACCTTCTGACATGTCTGGAGTACCAAGGGAACTCGCCGAGCACTACCTCAATATAAACCCGGGGCTAAACCGGTGAAGCAAGCTATGCGACGCTTTGGAGATAAGAAGCGCCGCGCCATAGGAATGGAACTAGCAAAGTTACTAGAAGCAGGTTTTGTAATAGAAGTTATCCACACCGATTGGGTCGCGAATCCCGTCCTTGTACCCAAAAAGAATACTGAAATACTAAGAATGTGCATCGATTACTCTGGCTTGAACAAGCATTGCCCGAAGGATCCATTCCCCTTGCCGCGCATTGACCAAGTCATTGATTCGACGGCGGGGGCGGAACTTCTGTGTTTTCTTGATGCGTATTCCGGGTATCATCAGATCCGGATGAAGGAATCCGACCAAAAGGCGACTTCATTCATTACCACGTTTGGTACTTACTGCTATGTTACTATGCCTTTTGGTTTGAAAAACGCAGGTGCCACCTACCAACGTACGATGCAGCGGTGCCTAAAGGACCAAATCGGCCGGAACGTGCACGCCTACGTCGACGACATCGCGGTCATGACCCGGAAAGGATCCGACCTGATCAGCGACCTCACAGAAACCTTCGACAACCTCCGCAGGTACAAGATGATGTTGAATCCGCTGAAGTGCGTCTTTGGCGTGCCAGCCGGAAAACTCCTTGGCTTCATAGTCTCTCACAGAGGCATTGAGGTTAACCCGGAAAAAATCAAGGCAATCCCGTGTATCAAACGGCCAACTTGTCTCAAAGATGTGCAACGACTAACCGGTTGCGTCGCAGCAATCGGTAGGGTTTGTTAGCCGTCTTGGCGAGAAGGCGCTACCTCCGTACAAGTTGCTGAAGAAAACAGACAAATTTGTCCGGGACGACGCAGCTCGACGCAGCTCTTCGAGGGTTGAAGGAAATACTTACCTCCCCACCTATCTTGGCAGCCCCAGCAGAGTCAGAGCCAATGCTCCTTTATCTGGCAGCTACCAACAAAGTCATCAGCCTCGTCATCGTGGTGGAGCGAAAGGAAGAAGGTCATGAATATGACGTCCAAAGACCTGTCTACTACATAAGCGAGGTGCTAACGGAGTCAAAACAAAGATACCCTCACTTTCAGAAGATAGCTTATGGAGTGTTCCTAGGCAGCCGGAAG
>NC_061510.1:231266675-231304826 GCF_022539505.1 Lolium rigidum | reverse complement strand
ACACTAAGAGAACACCAACTTTATGCCAAATTTAGCAAGTGTGAGTTTTGGCTAGATCAAGTAGAATTTCTTGGTCATGTCATAAGCAAGGATGGAATAGCTGTTAACCCGAGCAAAGTAGCCGCAGTTTTAGATTGGGAAGCACCAAAGACTGTCAAAGAAATCCGAGGATTCCTAGGAATGGCAGGATACTACCGGAGGTTCATTGAAGGATTCTCCAAGATAGCAGGACCAATGACCAAGCTGTTAAGAAAGAACACACCATTCGTGTGGTCGGAGGAGTGCGAGAAGAGTTTTCAAACCCTGAAGGAGAAACTCACCACAGCACCGGTGTTAGCAGTTCCGGAGGTTGGCAAGGATTACACCGTATACTGCGACGCATCCAAACATGGATTGGTTGCGTACTCATGCAGGATCGGAAAGTGATATCTTATGGATCGAGGCAACTCAGACCTCATGAAGTGAACTATCCAACACATGATTTAGAGCTAGCAGCAGTTGTATTTGCACTTAAAACATGGAGACATTTTCTCTATGGAGCCAAGTGTGAGCTCTATACGGATCATAAGAGTCTCAAGTACTTCTTTACTCAGAAGGAACTCAATATGAGGCAGAAGAGATGGCTCGAACTAATCAAGGATTATGATTTGACCATCAATTATACTCCAGGAAAGGCTAATGTTGTAGCAGATGCCTTGAGTAGGAAGAGCACTGGAGGTGTGGAACAAGAATTATCACCGGAGTTGAGGAAGGAAATAAGTCAAGCCCAAATACAACTTTGGGAGAAAGAAGCTCATGAAGGACTATCGGCTTTACAAGTGGCCGATGAGCTAAATGTTAACTTAAAGAATGAGATAATGATGGGTCAATTGGACGATCCATTCATCGTAGAGGAGATGAGAAGGATAGATGAGGGTAGACCATCAGAATTCCACCGAGGAGAGTCGGGATCATTATGGTTCCAGAAGAGGATTTACGTTCCAGATATTGCTGAGATCAAGGAAGTAATACTCCGGGAAGCTCATCAAACACCATATTCCATACATCCGGGAAGTACAAAGATGTACATGGATCTTAAGGAGCTATTCTGGTGGAATAACATGAACAGAGAGATAGCACAATACATAGCGGAATGCCATACCTGCCAAAGAGTGAAGGCTGAACATCAGAGTCCGGCAGGAAAGTTACAACCTTTACCAATCCCAGATTGGAAATGGGAGGAAATAGGAATGGATTTCATCACCGGACTACCAATGACAAATAAAAAGAAGGATATGATATGGGTAATCGTGGACCGGTTGACGAAAAGTGCACACTTCTTAGCGGTAAATCAGCAGGATAAAGGAGAAAAACTCATCGATCTTTACATCAAAGAGATCGTGAGTAAACATGGAGTGCCCAAGAAGATCGTGTCAGATCGAGGATCCGTGTTCACATCAGCATTTTGGAAGCAACTACATGAAGCTTTAGGATCCAAGCTAGATTATAGTACCGCCTATCATCCTCAGACAGGTGGACAAACAGAGAGAACCAACCAAATCCTAGAGGATATGCTTAGGGCTTGTGCCGTAGACTTCGGAGGATCATGGGAGGAGCATTTGCCACTAGCAGAGTTTTCATACAACAATAGCTATCAAAGCAGCATCAAGATGGCACCGTTCGAAGCTCTGTACGGAAGAAAGTGTAGATCACCCATATGCTGGTACGAAGCTGGAGCAAGCAAGGAGTTTAATCCTGATTATGTCAAAGAAAAGCAACAAATCATCGACATTATAAGAGATAGGTTGAAAATAGCCCAAAGTCGACAGAAGAGTTATGCCGATCAGAAGAGAAGAACATGGGAGCCACAAGTTGGAGACATGGTATATCTCAAGGTGAGCCCGATGAAAGGTCTTCAGAGATTCGGAGTAAAGGTGAAGTTAAGCCCTAGATACATCGGACCTTTCAAGATTCTGAGTCAAAACCAAGGGTTAGCCTTTGAATTGGAATTACCAGGGAGGTTATCCCAAGTTCACAACATATTCCATGTGTCGCAACTCAGAAAGTGTTTAAAGACCCCAGATGAGCCAGTATCACATGATGAGCTCGAGCTACAACAAGATTTGACATACATCGAGAAGCCAGCGAAGATTCTCGAGGAGAACTGGAAACAACTCAGGAATCGAGCCATAAAATACTGCAAGATACAATGGAAGCATCATCCCGAGAGGGAAGCTACCTGGGAAAAAGAGGAAGACTCGAGGAAAACATACCCCGAACTCTTCAGGTATTACAACCACAACTTCGGGACGAAGTTTTCTTTAAGGGGGAAAGGCTGTAATGTCCCATGTTTAGAGACGATCGAGGGGTAGATTTTAGAAAGGGATGTGCATTGCATCGTAAATTCTGGGGAAATTTCGCGCTTTTAAAACAAAACTGCATCGAAGGGGGACAGGTTTCTCTCTCGACATCTTACAGGGTTAGGGTTTCGAGAGTGCGACAAACTTGTTCCTACTCAACTAAGTTAGGGTTTTGAGAAGAGAGAAGAGATATTGCATCACAATCTTAAGTTGCATGATTGAATTCAAATTTAAGTTGCATGATTGAATTCAAACCAAAGTTGAATTTGAATTTCAAATTCAAACATTAAATAAATAACCATAATTCAATTATGAGGAAATTCATCAAGTAAATTGTAAATAATACACATTATGAACAATAAGTAAAGCTCATTAGAGAAAACCTTGAGCTTTATTGATTATCACACAATATACATTGTCTTTACATTATTCACAATTGAAATAAATACAACATATTACAAGAATTGGAAAAATAGAAAAAGAAAAGAAAAGGAAATTACAATGCAATGATCTACCCTAAAACTACAGGTTAATATTCATTTAGTCTTGAGCTTGATGATCTTCATGTACATTTGATCATCTTGATCCCTGCACATAATCACAACAAACACAAGTTATGCCAAGTGGAATAGCCACTTGGCAGGTTAAAAATCAAATGGAATTGGAGAGGATATGACCAAAGCCGCCGAGCTGATCCACTCTCAGCCAAGAACCAAGCCATATACCAAGCACTTGCACACACACACACACGAAGCTCGGCTCACAAGGCATGTGTGCATGCCCAACAACACACACAGACGTGTGAGTCACCACAAGTCGGCCGGGCCAAGCCGTCGACCGGGAAGGCAATGAAAAGGATGGTATAAAACCTTCCACAGCGAAACCCTAACCAGTTCATCGACACCATCAGCTGGGTAAGTGCTTCAAGAACACAAGAACACTTAGAACAGGAAGAACAGAACCCACCGAATTATCCGAGACAGATTCACCAAGAACTGTCAACTGTGAACCAGCACAGGATGGAGTAGAGCAAGCTCAAGCAAGCCACTAGGAGGAGCAGGGCAAGCACTGAAATCATCCAGAAGCAAACCCTCTACACCAACACATTTCTAGGAGCTGGAGTGAGGTATACCAATAAATCATGAGCAAGCAAGGTTTTGCTCATACTAATCCAGCATATGCACAAGTCACAGAAGCAAAAGAGGGTAGAACCCTGCTTGTATCATCATCTGGCTATCCAGCCATTTGGTGCAAGCAAATGAAGAATAACCAGAAGGAAATCATCCAGGGAACACTGGTTGTGTCCACACAGTGACATAACCAGAGAAATCCAACAAGGATTCAATCCCTAACTAGCCATTCCAATTCACCTAGCACTAAATGGTTCATTAACCATCAGAGTTTAGACAAATCATTGTCTATTTGATTTCAACATCAAAAGCTACTGGCAATCCAACAAAAGGATCACGCAGAAAGCATCCAGTGAATCACAGCCAGTCAACAAGGGTGGGAGCTACCTTAACAGCAAAGAAATGCTGTCAAGGCCACCTCAACCACTTAACCAATTTCAACAAAGAAGCCATGCATAGATATCATCACCCAGTAGGGTTCAAAAGGAGGTCTAGGGTACACAACCAAGTGTTGGCATCCATCTAGCCCTACCAAACTCAATGAAATGATCATAACGCAGAGAGCAGTTCACATCAATTATCCATATGATCAAGCCAAACTAGATAGATAATTGAAATACACAAGCAACCAATGATACGAGACACTTGCAAATGATCTAAATGATCATCGCAAGCAACGACGAGTGCTTCGGGGTAAGCAAGAGCATGCACCAGCACAGGCTTGAGTGACACACAGGCCAAGTAAGAGCATCAATGAAACACAAGTCATAGGACAGCAGAGACTCATCAAGTACTGATGATCATATGATCATCAGGGCTTGCCTTAGCATACAAAAGCTTGACAGGGGCAAACCTGGCATCAATCCATGAACCATATAAATGAAATAGCCACAGTTAAGCAGCGGTTATATCACAGATAATCACATAATTAATTTATGATTGTATCCAGTAGCACATCAAATGATTGATGAACCACTGGATCATATTACACAAGCAAAGCACACGTCAATTCATTACTGAATAACACTGTTAAGCCCACTGTAATGCTCAATTGAGCATAATCATGAATTGAGCACAAGAATTAGCACACAATTGTTCTGGCACTTGCAAAACTGCAAGGACTACACACTGTAATCAAGTCAAGACCATAATCATGAACACACTTGAGTGTTTGGCAAGCATAATAACATGAACAAAAGCATAGAGCAAGAATCTAGCAAGAATGGCAAGCACTGGCATGGCCAGGGCAACAATGGCCAAGGCCAGTAGGGCAAGTAGCATGAACAACATAGCAGCAGCAGCTTAGCGAATAGCACAGCAGCATAAGCAAAGTCGTAGCACAAACACAACAGCTAGCAGCCATGGCGCGTGTAGGCAGCAGCAGCTAGCGCATCAAGACAGCACCAGGGCGAGCAGGGCGCGGAGCACATGGGCATGGCCAGCATCTCCATGAGGAGAAGCAGGCCAGTAGCCAGAGCTAGACGATGAGGAGGAGGAGAGAAAGGAGGAGAGAGCGGGGGCACTAACCCCGGGAGCAGCACCACGGCGTCACCGTGGCGGCACGGCGGCACAGCCTGGCCACGACAGCGCCAAGCCATGGCCAAGCCAGGCGGTCACCGAGGCGCAGAGGCTCCAGCGCAACCACGGCGAGGCACACGGCCACGCCACGGCGCCAGGTTCGTCGGCAACGACGAGATCACCGCGGATCACCACGGCCATGTCGCAGAGGTGTTGGGGGAGAGCGGTGGCGGCGAGGAAACACAGGTCGGCGCGGACCGGTCGGTGCGCCGTCGTGCGGCCGTTCGATTGCGACCGATCTCGCTGGCGGGGATGGCAGGTGGCGGCCGGAGTAACTCGGCGACGGCGCGACCACGGCGTCGCGGGAGAGAGAGGAGAGCTAGGGTTCGCGAGGGAGAAGGAGAAGGGGACGGGTGCGTCCGACCGAGCCGGACGTGCGACTCGGGTTAGGGTTAACCGCTGGGCCACCCTGACAGGTGGGCCCAGGGGCATTTTTTCCATTTCACAATTCATTTAAAATACAGAAACTTTGAAAATGCACAATAAATGTTTCCTAGCTCTAAAAAAAAATTAAAAATATGAAATCCACTCAATATAAAAAAAATCTATCATAATAAAATATGAAGTAGAATTTTTGAAGATAAACAAGAATAAGTTCAAATTTGATGATTAAAATAATCATTTAAATCACATATATTATTTTCAATAATGAAAATAAGTCCATAAATTCTTTTGGACTTTAAAAACACCTTGACAACATTTCAAGGTTGTATTTGCCCTAAATAGAGTATCACCAAATTATTCTTAGTATTAACCTCTCACATGAATTATTAACGACATCGGAAGGGGGGAACAAAACCTAAAAATGGAATCATGCATCAATGCTTCTTTAACCATTGCCCTTATCGGACAATGATGCTATTTTTCAGCAACAGAGGACAAGTGTCAGTCCACACCATCCAACTGCAACACTTTGCAGTGTTCAGGCAAGTTCATCACTTGCTCATGTCATTTGAGTATCTTTATCAAATTACTTGCAAAGTACTATGATTATCATTATTGCATAAAAACCAAAACCACTATTTTCATAACTATGAATATGACTATGTGGTTGGCAATGGAACCATGGATTGTGTTGATATGGTGGAGGTTCCATTGCAAGGGTTTATATCCATCTAGGATTAAACAACAAATGTGTCCGATGATTCTTGTGCCGTAATACCCGTGTTAACCATAAGATCCGGAGTGGGACGGAGTAGTCAAAAGTGTTTCCACCTCTCGTTCATCAACGGATGCTCATTATCGGGTGCACTTGATCTCGAGAGACAAGATGCGTGGGAACCCGTAGAAGTCCCCACTGGTAATGAGGTCTATGATGGGTTGCAACTGCCGGCGTAGGAATGTATGGTAGAGCCCCGCATTGTCGTCGTGGTCGGGGCCCATCCTTGATTGGGTGTAAGTGAACCGGCGTGGACCCGGGGTCGGAGATTGCAACAAAGGGTGGGTGTTCGAGGTAGCGGAGGAACATGATTGGCTAGACCTTATACCGGGCCTCACACCGAAGGAAGTGTGGACGGGAAAGCTGCCCGGTTGGCACCAAGGTTAAGATCTCTTATGGGTAAAGCAACACACCTCTGCAGAGTGTAAAGAACCGTGACCGTCACTCCCTGTTCCGGGATTTGGAACTGCGAACGCTGCCGGAAAGGAACTCCATGAAGTTCTAGTAAACCGGTGAAGGCTGACGGACATAGCTCTTCGGAATAAAAGCAACCTCTTGAAGAAATGTTTATCAAAACTTGCATTGGTATTAGACTTTCTGGTCTAGTATCGTAGCTAGTGCATTAAACACCTCTTTTCTATAATGAACTTGTTGAGTACGCTCGTACTCATACCACTCTTAAATCCCCGCTTAGATTGTCCGAACCATCTAGAGGAGGACAACGACAACCTCGAAGGAGCCGACATCATCGGCTATGAAGAACCGTGACCTCTCTGGAGGTGTCGAAGGTGTAGACTACCTTATAGTCTACGGAACCGGGGAGGGTTCCGCTGGAGAACAAGCTTAGATCGATAGAGAGTAGTAGTAACCGAGCAGTACGAACTTCTAGTACTTAACTACTCGTTGAAATAAATGTACCACTTATTAAGACTATTATATTGTAAGTTAGGTTGGGTTCGTCTCGAACCCAGGAGTATCCCTCTTAGGACCCAAGAGGAGCTCCGAGATGATATGTACATTATGTTTGTAATAATAAATGAATGAGTTATGGACCTGCTATGTTCTGTTGTACTACTCTGAGGGATGTAATATTTGCGGAATGGTACTTCGTGAATGTTATATCAACGACTGGCATACTACAACATGCAGTGGTATGCAGGGTCACCACATTAAGACTCGCTCTGATGGATCTCTTGAGCACTATAAAGCGCGTCTTGTGGCTCGTGGCTTTCAGCAGGAGCACGGCCGTGACTATGATGAGACTTTTGCCCCTGTGGCTCATATGACTACTGTGCGTACCCTTCTTGCTCGTTGCTTAGCTGTTCGCCGCTGGTCCGTCTCCCAGCTTGATGTTCAGAATGCTTTTCTTAATGGCGAGTTGGAGTGAGGAGGTTTACATGCAGCCTCCTCCTGGGTATTATGTTCCCGATGGGATGGTTTGTCGTCTTCGACGTTCTCTCTATGGTCTCAAACAAGCCCTCGTGCTCTGGTTTGAGCGCTTCGCCTCTGTGGTGACCAGCTGCTGGTTTCTCTCCTAGTCTTCATGATCCAGCACTTTTCGTTCACACTTCTCCTCGTGGACGTACTCTTCTTCTTCTTTATGTTGATGATATGATCATTACCGGTGATGATCCTGAGTATATTGCCTTCGTCAAGGCTCGTCTTCGTGATCAGTTTCTTATGACTGATCTTGGTCCTCTTCGCTATTTTCTTGGCATTGAGGTTTCCTCCACTTCTGATGGCTTTTCTATCTCTCAGGAAAAGTACATTCATGATCTTCTTGCTCGTGCTGCTCTTGGGGATGAGCGCATAGTCGATACTCCTATGGAGCTTAATGTTAAGCTTCGTCCCTACGATGGTGATCCTCTTCCTGATCCCGCCCGTTATCGCCATCTTGTTGGGAGTCTTGTTTATCTTGCTGTCACTCGTCCTGATATTTCTTATCCTGTTCATATTCTGAGTCAGTTTGTCTCAGCTCCTACCACTGTTCACTATAGTCATCTCCTCCGTGTTCGACGTTACCTTCGTGGCACGATCACTCGTTGCCTTTTCTTTCCCCGTTCCAGCTCTCTCCAGCTCCAGTGCTATTCGGATGCTACGTGGGCGAGTGATCCTACGGATCGTCGTTCCCTTTCTGCTTACTGTGTGTTTCTTGGTGGTTCGCTTGTTGCTTGGAAGACGAAGAAACAGGTCGCAGTTTCCCGTTCGAGTGTTGAGGCTGAGTTGCGGGCTATGGCTTTGTTGATTGCTGAGGTGACTTGGTTACGGTGGTTGCTTGCAGATTTTGGGGTCTCTGTCACGATACCCACTCCACTTTTGTCTGACAGTACAGGTGCTATCAGTATTGCACGTGATCCGGTCAAGCATGAGCTGACCAAGCATATTGGTGTTGATGCTTTTTACACACGTGCTCAGGTGCAGGATGATGTTGTTGCGGTTCATTATGTGCCTTCAGATTTGCAGTTGGCGGATTTCTTTATGAAGGCACAGACTCGAGCGCATCATGATTTCTTACTCTCCAAACTCAGTGTTGTGGATCCACCATGAGTTTGAGGGGGGGTGTTAGATGTATATATCTGTATATTGTAGTTTCCCCATATGTTAGGGGGCTTTCTGCATATGTGCACCTGTACATGTACTATATATTGTGGCCTTTGGCCCCCTTGTAATACAACAAGCATATTTTCCTAACAAACACATCATTGGAATGGCGTCGGACGTTGGATGTAGACGTGTGAATGGTGTAGATCGTTTGAATGGGACTCTCTAAATCTTTTACTAGTAGTGGTGATGATATAGTAGATGATTTGTTCTTTTGCAAGTGGCTTACCAGCCATGGCGAGATCTTCAATGTACGACTTCATCTCCACGAAGAAGACTTCCACTGTCTTGTTCTCCTTCCTGCCGTTGGCTAGGTTGATGTGAAGGTTGGTAATCCGCAAGCGTGACGTTAAGGTGAAGATGCTCCCAATTGCATCCCACATAGCCTTGGAGCTCGTCAACGCCGCCACTTGGATGAGGACCTCCTTGGATGGAGAGTTAAATGCATGTTGCAAGGATCTAGTAAAAAAAAGTTTAGAGCTAAAAATAAGGCTTTTGTTAGATATGTTTGTCTTTTTTACATCAACCAGAAATATAACAGTTTTTAGTGAAACTATACGAATGCACATAGATTATCGAGATGTACATGCGAAATTGTTTGCTGGAATTTTGGAAAATTAAAAATATATTTTCTAGGTGGAGGAAACATATGCATCCGTAAGCTGAATTGAATTTCCGTAGTTGAAATACCATATATAGCTGATTCACCAGTTTTAGTTGACCTAATTTAAAACAAATCTTATGGGGCAACAGTTTACTCCATAATCACTCTCATGCACTTGTTTTACTAAGTAGAGGATGTTTACCACAAATAAATCTAGTAAACAACATTTCCAGGTGTAGTTGAGAAGCGAACTGCACTCGAGACGATACTATCGGGGAAATAATTGCAGTTGAGACAACACAATTGTAAAAGAATTCACTCAAAATATGTACAGCGGAGCTGCTTTTCATTGCTAGTAGAGGAATTACAAGAGTCTAACTGTTACCAGAAAAGGAGGAAAAATCAAATTACAATGGTGCTAGCAATATATTTCTATCAAAATCATATCAAGTACATCCAGCTTTTGCAACAACACGGCATCAACAACACGATATCATGTGGTAATCTGGATGTTGAGGATGCCCACAACAAAATCATTATAAATAATATAACATGACCGCCAAAGTTATGATGAAGTAATGGATGACATGCCAACCATCACCATTGGCAACACCCGAACAACAAGGGAGGTTCCACCAGAACGACACCTCTGATAAGAGTACCACACACGAGCATCGAGGTCGTTGAATTCAAGCACTGAAGTTGCATAATAGGTTTTCACACTTAAAATGAACTCTGAGCAATCTCAAGCACTGCCTGCAAGAAGGTGATGATGCATATTTACTGTTATTGCAAGGTACAACAAGTGGTCGCCTCTATAGCATGTGAAGCATCGCGACTTTTTTACGAAGGTATCTACATGATTGGAGCGAGAAATATTTTTGCCAACATGGATGGTAGCGTGATTTGCGGATTACACCACTTTCGCTTTAGGCTCCATTAAATACTTTCTTTCTTGAGATCTTTGTAGTGAACTTCAGCTTTTCATTTTGTGTTTTCTAGATTGGAGCGAGTGTATGCATCTTGGTTATGCGGAGGCCGAAAATAATGCTTAACTTTAAGTAATAAAGCACCCATTATTGAGAAAACAACCAATAAATGGTGTAGCTTGAATTCTCACTCGGAGCTCGAGATGCAGTATTCATAGAGCACCACCACATCGATGACACCTAGTGTGCTGCCTCCAACGCACTGAGCCAGCACCATCATACCATTAAAAGTATTGAGAACTCTGAACACCCAAATGTCTGCTTATTGGACCCATCGGAACACCTACATGGATGGTTGATGTTCAGATTTCGTTCACCAAGCCATGTAAAAACGAGGTCGACATGGCCATGCTAGCGCCCAAACAATGCTCAATAACCCAATCGCCAAGAGGGGCATACACGCCTGAAGTTTCTGACCCGAACCATGGTGTTCATGCCTGAAGACAGATGCTCATGCTCATAGTGATGACATTTCATTCACCATGCACGCATGTGACCAGAGCATGCTCGGAGAAACAAACTGCCGAGCAATGGATAGAGAAAACGCGCAGGGTGAGCACACACATTGCTGAACCAATAAGGCTAACACCTGTAACATGGCTGCGCCAGTAAAAATGGAGAAGAAACATGTTCCTAAATAAGGCATACGTTGAACACACAAACTGATCATGCATACTGTTAGAGTATAACAGCACGGCACTATCGAGCTACCAATTTTTTTTCGATAAAGGGCGCTTCATTACTTAAAAGGATCATTAGCAGACTAGGATCATTTGATATTAGTTTTATCCCTTCATACGTCAACTTTCACTCATAGCCATAACTACAACCTTGCAAACCTGTAATTACAGAAATTTGGGTTGCTGGTTAAATCCTCCAACTCATATACACTTACGAAGCATGTAAGTTACCTATTATCTTCATACGTTTGACCAGCTAGATGTGTAGTGTTGGATTTTGTACACCAATTACAAGCCTCGCCATGTGAAGAACTATGACTCTAGCTTGGCCCCCATGCCAAAAAATATATATATAGTTCAGTACGTATATCCCTGTCGTGTTTCCCTCCAATCTCCCATACATCAGCTACAAAAAAAACCTTATTGATATGCATGCATAAATTTGGAGCAAAGTGAACATATATTGTTGGTATCATAAAATGCATGCATAAATATCGTTGATATCCAATTTAGGCCACAAATGCTCCATCTGGGTGGACATCAAAATGTTGTGTAGCTTAGTTCCTTCTCTTATCATGTTAACTTTGTGTGAGGAGCATTCGTGTCTTCATGTATTTCTTTTCACTCTTCCATTCAGTTATGCATCGTTTGGTGATGGTGATCACATCAGTCACTTCTCATCAAGATGCGATTTTAGAAATCAAGTAATATCAGGAAGATGGTTTATACATGAGCTCTGAAAGGGAGATCAAATGCAGAGTTGGAAGAAGAGTATCCAACAACGGATTATCAGCATCTCACACAATAAAATCAGTCAGAGAACGGAGTGCATATAATCCTTTAGGTAGCAAACTGAGTAAACATGGTTTTATAATTAGTGACCAAACACTGGTTTAAAAAGATGGAAATATCTTATATCCCTCCTAAGGCAATCCATTCGTGGCATAGACATCCATCTGCTTCTTGTGCTTGTGCTGTGAATATTGTAGTAAATCCCGCGATCAAAGCTCAAAAGCACCTGATACATAGTATTAGTAACATCACTCAAGTGAATATTATTCTGATCAAAAACCAAATAAATTTTGGTATAACCAAGTAACCCAAAAATTCACGGTGGCACCAACATCATTGAGAACTGAGGAAACTAGAAAATATGACAGTAAGACACAATTGATGGAAAATGAATATTTTCACTTGCGAAAGTTGCAACTTTTTGCCGGGGAAGTTGCGCATGCTTGCTCTTACATATGGAGCATATGGGGTATATATTATACAAATATTTCCAAAAAAAAAATAGCATTTCAAATTAAGCGTTTTTATTGCTTTAGCTAGAATGCATCAGAGAGATAATCCAAACAAGTAATGCACTATAAATCACACACAATTAAGAACGACTTAATCTTTTATAAAATCGAGATTTGAATTAATGATAGGCCAATAGAAAGGATTGAAATTGAACGATATTGTTCACGTCAGAATAAAAAAGAACAGACGATAACTGTTCTATATATCTGACCAGAAGGAGAAAACTATTCATCAACTCATGACGCCTTAATTAGGGCACTCTTCTTCATGACAAGCTCCGTGAGAAGAGTTGGAAACTTTGTCTTAATCTCCTCGAAGCCCTCCGTCTCCATGACGTCTTTCATGTTCTGCGGAGAAGCGACGATGAAGTCCATGCAGGCCGCCTTGAGGGCGCGGCACTGGTGCTGCTCCGCCGCCGCGAGGATCCCCGCCACGGTGTTCACGTCGATGCGCTGCCACAACGTGTCCTCGCAGATCAGCTTTAGCCTCTCGAGCTTGTACCTGTTCGCCGCGCCGAGCAGGTCCCGCGCCGTCGCCACACCGTCGTCGTCCGTTGAGACGGGCAGCGCATCCGTGTACATGTACCTCAGCAGGGACTTGAACACGCTAGGCTCCATGTCGTTGATTTCGATGCGGTGGGCGCCGGAGTCCTTCTTGCCCTTGGGGAGGCGAGGAGCTCCTCCGCGAAGACCGGAGACCGCGCCGCGAGCAGCCACCTGTGCGCGCGGAACTCCTCTCCGCCGACGACGATCGCGGTGTCCGTTCCTCGCCAGTCCGACTGGAGATCGGCGATGTGCTTGTGCAGGTCAGACGGCGGCACCACCACGGCGCTCGTCGACGCTACCGACGAACCGCCGTTTTCAGTTTCATCGTCTCCGACTCCGACCTCGTCTTCCCTTCCGAAAGAAGCTTCGATGAGGGTGATGTCGCACCTGACGGAGAAGCAGCCGTCCTTTAGGCACCCGGATTTCTCTAGATCCTTATACTTGATGAAGTAAGTGAATCCCTTGCTCTTCGATTTTCGTTCAAAGATGCATCGTGTCATCTCGCGGGTGGACGACGGCACCAGGTTTCCTGCCTGGTCGAGCAAGCTGAACTTGAAGCTTACCGGATTTAGTTGCTTCTGCACTCGTTCATCATCGGGGATCTGAAGGTAGAGGGAGATGTAATCGTTGAAGAGCCCTACTCTGGGCATGTACTTGATCTTCCATCTATGGCCTACCGCCTCGAAAGTTTGCGACGTCAGGGACCAATCCATTGGAAACTTCCTCAACGCCTCGTACCCGTCGATCTTGAGATTGTGGAACCCGGTCACTTCTCGCGTTACGATAGAAGAGGCGGAGCATGACAGCCGGCCGGCGCCGGTTCGGGCGGCGGACAGCAATGCGGTGGTCGCCATGAAGCCCATGATCACGAGAGCCTGGATACACAAGGGTTTGGAAATTGTGGACGGCCGGGGAGACGTACTTATGGGAAACGTACCAAGGAATATGTGCGTTGCACGATTACGATGCGTGATTGCCCCTCGAATTACTACTCATTGGGAACCCAGGCTCGCTATCCGTTTGATTATTGTAGTATCGACCAGGAACTCTAACTAAAAGTTCAGCGGTTCACTTAAACTTGGCGCATTTGAGTTTTCTTTATCTGAAGCATTTTTTCGCCGGTATCTTATTATTTTTTGCGCTTTTGTTTACTTTCAATCTTCCTAGATCTATGAGTTCTTCAATACACGTCGGGCTGATAAGCACGGAACATCATAATGCGCATTTTTCTTTAGGCCCGCTGACAAGGGTTTAACTTGTTAATGCCTATAAGTTGTAGACTAGAGTTTCGCGGAAAGTAGAGGGCAAGTAGATCTCGGAAGTTCAGCCAAAAAGGTGCTCGACTATGATAAACTAGGGTTTGTGTTGATAATGATTCGATCCCTTCTCTCTTCCTCGGCTCCCCTTTATATAGGAGGTGGAGCCGAGGCTTTCGTATCGTACAAGTTAAAAAGTCCGGGAGGCTATTTGTGTCCTTCCCGTGTTATTACAAGACTCTTTATTCATAATCTATCTCTATTTTCCATATCGATACTTATTGAGCTTCTGGACTTCATAAACTTCGGGTCATGCGCCTTCAACCATCCTCGGGTGCCTTATTCGGCAAACCCAATCGGGATACCTATGTCACCCGCTGAGGTGCACTCACCATAAGCCAATATTAGTATACAAACTCTTACTACCTTGTAAACATGAAAACTATAAGCCCGTCCGAACTAAAAGATACTCTACCTTCTATTGAATAGTATGTATCTTGACACACTATTCACTACCAGAAAAACTTTTGCTGCCATGTTGTCTGCTCTTTGCCGTGTGCAAAATCGCGTGGAACTTGGCAAAGATTGTCTTTACCGAGTACGCAGAAGAAAACACTCGGCAAAGCCACATAAAACGGCAAAGAACGAACAATACACATGACAACATTCTGGTCATGGCAAAACACACGGTAACGAAACTTACACAACAACAATTTCAGTATACACACGGGCAAAGACTTCGGGAAAACAATTAATGTTCTACTAGGAGATGGGGTCGTGGTGGCAACCCTTCACGGAGCCGTTACGTCGGCAAGTCTTTGCTGAGTGTCCCCTAACGAACAAAAGGCAAAGAATTAGGACCATGTCGACATTTTCCTTCCCGCGTCCGTCGATGTTCCCGCTACTTTCTTCCCGCCTGTGGTGATTTTTCCGCCGAACATTTGTCGTGTGTCCTGGGTGAAAACACTATGCCGTGTCTGTTAAAACTACAATCGGCAAATACCTCCTTTTGCCTTATTTTCCCTTCATTTCCTCCCCGCCATTTCTTTCCCACCATCTTTTAGCCCTTGTGCCCCTATATGTAGCCATCTCTCCGACATAGAATTCACAACCCACTCCATGGTCAAATGTTCTTTCTCCCCTCACCTATGTGTTCTTTATGTTCGTCAAATATAAGTCATCAAGATGAAGCTGGATATATCCATCGGGGCATGTGATATCCAACATGTTGGCACGCCATATCTAGGACGGGTGCGAACCAGAGGTCGCTTCCAAGATATCGGATGACTTCTTTCAGAATTCGAGCACTCAAAGTTTCTAGGTTTTGGAGCAGGCGTCACACCTGTCGAGCCAAGAGGGTAAGATTGAAAATCTCGATGTCGCGAAACCCAGCCCACCAGCAAACTTCGGAGAACTCATTACCTCCCAAAAACCTAGTGCTCATGTGCGACACAACGTTGGATGAACGCTTCGCCTGACGATTGTAGTGCGAAGTGTGCATCAACTATAGTTGAGCATGGGCGCCTTACCCGACCCAGCCAAAAATTCCGAACTGGCTCGGGCTGGGCCAAGATTGCCTATCGGGCTGCGCTTGGGCCTGACTTTTAAGCCCAACGAGGGGGGCCAACTCTGGCCTGATTTTTTAGGCCCAACGGACCGGTCAGGCCAGGCCAGGTTGGCCTCGGGCCTATGTTTCCAGGTTCAGGCAGGCTTGGCCAGGCCTAAGTTTTGCCCCGGTATAGTATCAGAGACGTTATTACTGTGACACGCATTGCTGGCTTGAAATCCAAATACGTGCACCCACGCTTGATTGTCGTTGTGCTACGCATATACCTGGGCATTGTTCGGGCCAAACCGGGTTCAGGCCAGGCCTAACAAAGCCTGACGCAAAAAAACGTAAGCCCAGGCACGGCCTAGCCCGGTCGTTGGGCCCAAATTTCAGCCCAAGTCTAGCCCATCTTATCAAATACTAATCGGGCCAGGGTTCTTCCCTATTTAACACATTTCTCAAGCCCAAACCCAGCCCGGCCCGACCATTGGGCCTAAATATTCGACCCAGCCTGGCTCACAGGCATGTTCAGGCTGGCCCAAGCCCGGAAATTTTGGGCCTGGCCGGGCTGGGCTGACTGGCCAGGCTTCCCATGGCTAGGTATAGCTAGGTGTAGTAGTGCGGCGGGGAGCTGCAACGACGTACGTAGTGATTTCAGCCAGGCACCACACCACCATCCCGAAGTAAATATGGCAACGGGACACTAACCACTGTTTATTGCTCAACCATAACTATTCCCGTGCAGGAAAATTTTCTCCGTCCCCATCCCAACTAATTTTCATGAGGTCAGTTCTTTTACCATCCCCATCCCCATCTGGTAAACAAATAACCATCGGTTAAGCATCCCCGCCCGAAGGGCCTAGATAATGCCATTCATTAAAGCGGTACAGTTATAATTTACAGCAAGGTCCCCAAAGGAAAAGTCAACTACAGCACATACCTCACTTCTTACATAAAAGACCCTACAAAGATTATGGAAAAAGCAATCGGGTCCATTAGCACCGCCGAAATTCTGAGGACTACGCCGACGACCTTCCGCTCCGGCGCCGGGGACTAGACCACTTGGTCCGAGAGGGGAAGAAGAGTGTCGCCTCGCGTCCTTCACATGGCCTCCACATGGAGGTTGAACAAGACCCGGCCTTCGACGCCGGCGTCACTTGGAGCCGCCCTTCGGCCAACTGAGTCGGCGGTCGAGCTCGAACCACCGAGGATGAACAACAGATAGCTGCAGTACCACAAACTCCCCAGCACCGCCCAGATCTGTCCGCCTCAACGCCTGTCGTCTTCCTCTCCAAATCGCCACCACGCCGACTAGGGAGAAGAAAACAAACCTCGTCGACAGACCAATCTAGAGCAGCACCACCAGCATAGACGTCGGCCTTATTGAAGAAGTCCCTGATGTTGGAGGTCCGCGTCGCCTTCGGCTCCGGCCGATGGAGCACCACGGCGAGGACGACCAGCCACCGGCGGCATCGGATCTAGCCAAAGAAACCCGATGCAACTCTCCGAGTCTACGGGCATAGCGCCCACTACCGGCAACAAGCCGAGAAACTTATAACTAAATCTACTCTGTACAAACCAGCCACTCCATCCTTCCTTGCTCCAAGCAGCAGCCGCCGCCGGAGAAGGGAGAAGGAAGCGCTGGGGCGTGACGGTGGACTCTCAACGGGAGAGGAGAGGAGAGACGGGTGGGAGCTTCCGAGAGATGGTCTTTCGCTTTAGCTAGTAATTATGAGTCCAAAATAAAATGATAACATGGTAGGATGACGGGGCTGGCTCGATCAAGAGTTTAGGAAGGAGAGGTGGGCATTTGTGAGTTGGGATTTGAGGGCTACGACGGTTGGTGGCGGGAGGGGAAATGTGAGCACAATAGGATATGGGTTTTCTGGTATCTATACATACCTATCTTGTACCCTAGTGACACATGTCATGTGCCTAACGGGGATTTCACGGTTATCGGTTATGGATAGTGGTAACACTGACCCATCACCACCTTAACTAATGGGGAGAGTTTGCCTCCAATAAAACTCCCACAGTGATGAATTATTAACCAAAACCATCCCCAATAGGTGAATTAACCACTGAGGAGGATTGGGGGGGCCCATTGCCAAATTGATCCGGGAGTGTACCCGTGCGGCAACATCCATCACCTCGTAACGGGTGATCCTCCTACTTGTGGAGCTACTTGGAGAGACGGCCTTGCATAGCAGAGCAACGTCGGTGTTTACGAACAGAGCACACACAAAATTAAGCACGAACTACAAGTGCACAACATAACACTGCATCATAGGTGATTACATAAGAGATCAGCTCATGCATTGTCATGATGCGTACCTCTGGCACCCAAATTGCCAGAGGCGACGTCTCAAGTGGGGTGCTGCCGCGGGAGACGCTCCGACGGCGCGTGGGTACTGCATCTGAGGGAGAGCTGCCGTGACCACGCCCGCCGCCAGCCGTTGGCCACCGTGCGCCAGCTTGGTCGCAATGGAAGAAGGCTGCTTCCTAGCATGTTGGTTTCCTCCAATCTCTTAGCTAGCTAAACATGCATTCAAATTTTAAAATACAGTAGCACTAGCTAGTACGGAGACGGAGTAGACAGTAACATTATTACATTACAGAAATAAGTAAGCATAATGCAAAGCCTGATGATAGCATCGACATGCATCCACGAACATGAGACATGGATATTTGTAATAGCATGAGACCACATGAACATGCTATATGCATGACTGTTAAAACACCTTTGTTGTTTCCCTTTTTGCTTCATCCAATTCAAATTTCCTTCCAAGTGCAAGAAACCAGATAAGCATGCCTATGCTTGACATTATGAGCCATGAGAGAACAAAATGATCGCACCCTTTCTGTTGGCCTGGATAAATGAAGTATCTTGTATATATAATATAGATGCATGATACGTGGAACCGGAAGATTACATCACATGGTTATATCAGCATTGCTACAACCTTTTGGATGCCCACAAGATTATGCAGAATAAATTGATCAACATTACGGTGTTATTGTACTACATCATGTAGATAGTCAGATAGAGATGCAGAGTTGGACGCCGAGTAGCGAGCGGCCGGGCGCGCTTGGTCAGGGAGTACCATATAAGACAAGGTTTGCCCCATCAAATATACAATTTGTGTAATATAAAACCACAAGCATAAGTAAATAATTATGAGGTCAAGTTTGTTGATACCAGTTTCATGTCACATAAATCGGTCGAAAACTTGTCTTTGCAATACAAAATACGCCCTGTATTTGAAATAGAATTAATACACTTAGAGCATCTCTAACGGAGCCCATAAAAACTCAAACTGAAAAAGTGGAGTTTAGTTCACCGAACTCGTGTATTCAGTTCGTAAAATGGCTGACGCAAAACAGTTTTGCTTGACAGTTTTGGTTTAAGGGTTCTCTTCTGCGCCAGCGGGTTTCAAACCCGTAAAAATATGGTTTATCAAAAACTTTGCATATGATCAAACAAACGACACAATCAAATGTAAACAATTGATGCATAGTTCATAGTGCAGACATCAAATGACACAATCAAAGCAAACAGTTCATAGTTCACACTCTCCTCTCACCGCCGGCATCAAACCGAGGTTGGCCCGCCATGACCATCATCGCCAGCACTTCCAGGAGTCACCGAGCCACCACCAGTTGCCTCTTGACGAGCTAGTCTTCGTCTTGCCGTGATCTCCGCTGAGGCCTCCTTCCACCACTCCAGTTGTGGCTCATTCATGTCCTTGGTGTTCATCATCATGATCTGTAGCACTTCCCTGTTTGATCGGTGTCGGAGACAGCATCCATCCCCACAGCGGCCCAAACTCGGCATAAGGTGCCGTCTTCAATTTCCATGTAGTTGTTGGCCCGCCTCTTTTTCCAATTTCCATCGGCCTCCACCTCGACGACACCCTCGTCCCCTTCATCTTCTTCCCCTTTGTCCCCTTCTTCCCCTTCGTCCCCGCCGTCGTCCTCATCTCCGCCTATCCTAGCGGCGAACGGAGGGAGTGGGTTAATGTTCACCTCGTCCAACATCTCCAAGTACGAGGTGTTCTCGTTCCTAACAGTACGCGGCCTCAACATCTACTCGCAATGAAAAACCGAGGAAGAGTTGATGTGTACCTTGTTGGCCCGTCATCGAGCACGTCCCGAGCAACGTTCGCGGTGGCTTCCGGTGGCGGCGGCGGCGTTGGCGGGGAGGGGAACGGAGGTGGGGCGCCACGGCTCGTCGACGCCTTCACTTTCGTCCTTTAGGCACCGAATTCTTCGGTCTCGCACGGGATGCCTTCGGCTTCGTTGCCACCGCCGGGACATCACCGGTGGCCGCCGCGGCACCGGATTGCGGGACCACATGCGTTCCCGCGCGCCGCCGCTTCACCACGCTCGTCGACGAGACCGTGGTTGCTACCTCTGCGGGGGTCGCAGGGGTCACCGGGGTGGTTGGTGGAGCGGCGAAAGCTCCGGCGACCGCGGGAGAGGGTGGTGGCGCCTTCGAGCTAGCAACGGCGACCGACTGGGTCGATTCGAGACTCGTCCTGGAGAAATCGGTCGACGGCGGCGCAGAGGAAGGTGAGGACGCGCAGATCGGCGGCGGCGGTGAGGAGCTGAAACTTCCCTCGCGCGCAAACTAGGAATTGTATTCGGGTTGCGTTCGGTTCGCTTCGTCGACCCCTACAAATACAGATTGAGTATGGGTTTCGAAAAATATTTTCAGTTTTATCTTGTCTACGGTCACTAGTGACCGTAGCCATTTTTCAGCCCGAACCCGTAAACTGACGGTTATTTTTCGATTTTGAGCCTTTTACGGGCTGTGCTAGAGATGCTCTTACTACCCTTATCCAGTTGCCATCACTTCAGGTTCAGCTAAATCATCAGTGCTCAAATCACGCCATTGCCGCGGAATACAATGGTTCTGTTTTATGATTTTTAGAATTTTAATTGTATTGCATGCCGTACATGAATTAAATCGTTTAAACTCCAATGCCATTCAGCTTCCCTAACTAGTCACACCAGAAAGTACGTATGCATACAAGTTTTGATGTACAAAAACTCCATCACAAGCGGCGATGAACTGATCAAAGTGTTCCTCCTACATTGCTTCGAACTGATTGCCATGCCACGAGTGTTATGTGGCCTTCCTCCTGGAAGTTAAACTGCATTTCAGGGCTTCAACATCGCAATCCATCAAGCTGCACACCATCTGTCAGGCAACTGGACTGAGACTCCGGCCATATTATCTCCGGAGGGTAAGCACGGAGGACTTCCTCGAACTTCCCCGGCTCGAGCTCAATGAACCACCCCCACAGTGGCTGCTACAATCGATCCAAATTGGTACCCAAACCAAGCTAGCCATCTTCGACGCTCATATTTTCAACACCTTTCCCAGCCGCCTTCCGCTGCATCTGCACCTGCAGGGCAGTCTGCTTTTGCAGCTCCCGGAGCCTCTCCAGGAGTTCTTGGAACGAAGGGCGGAGTTGTGGGTCACTGTTCACATAAAGATGATCAGTTGGTGCTTAGCAGGAGTCAGTTTGTCAATAGTACAGTAGAAGTAGTATGTACCTGTCCCAACAACTTTCAATCATGGATGCCCACTGAGGGTCTACGTCGCTTGGAATTTCCAATCTGTGGTCCATGAAACCCACGGCTCCGATGACCTGCAACATACCGGTCGGAATGTGAAGAACTTCCTATGCACTAATAGGGAAATGCTGGTGATTTCACTTCTAATAGGAGATTCGTCATTCACCAGTAAGCTAGTACTACTTTGCAAGGGGAAATTGGCTCTTGGAAACTACAAAGAAGGCATATCTGAATTTTCCTTGATTTACAAGGGAAAAGAGACACTTCGTGCAGTTTTAAGGACATACTACTCTGCCATTCGTCAACAGAAAGATCATGCAGCGGCAAGCATCTCGGTGTTAATCTTGCTGCAGGACGAGAGGAGGGTGGAGGATTTACGAAGTAAAGAAACATTGAACTTAATTATCATCGCTTGTTGTATCTAAGTAGATTATTTACCCAGATGAATCTGGCAACCTTCCACACCCTGCTGGACTATCAACTTTACAGTCACATAGTCGCTACAGAATATATGATTGAAAATCATGTGAGCACCTAACCAACCGAAACACATAGAAAAACGGTACCTGCATTGTATTAAGAGTATCCCAAGGAATCTTTTGAGTAGCAAGCTCCCATAGGACTACGCCATAGCTGTACACATCGGACCTACCATGTAGAGAAAAGGAAGATATGAGTAATCATCTGCAGATAGCAGGAATTTCTACTGTTCAAAAATGCCCACATGGAGCTTACTTTTCGTTTGAAGGTTCATTACGCAGCACCTCTGGAGCCATCCACTGTGGCTGCATATTAAAGCTAAGTTGTCAGAGATTTAGAGCAGAAACTGTATAGAACGGTGAAGTTTCTGCCAAATTTCTTAGTCTGAAGAATACATGTAAAAAAGGTAAAGTTTGCTTGTACGTACTGTTCCTTTCCCAGTTTTTGTTGTTAGAAATGTTTCGAGTTTGAGGCGTGAAAGACCAAAGTCTGCAACCTAATTGAACGAAGGAATGAGAAGAGAAAGAATAAATGAGGGAAAACTAAGTTCTGTGGTTACCTTCACAGTCCAGTTCTTATCAACCAACAGGTTTGACGATTTTAGATCACGATGTACAACAGTGGGGCTAGAATTGTGAAGATAATTCATGCCCCTTGCCTGAAAAAATAGTGATAATAATGTATTTAAGATCTGCATGATGACAAAATATTCCATAAAACTAAACGTACTTGTCAAACAAAATGTGAAGTAGCTTTATCTCCATGGGTTCAGAGGGCCCAACAAGAACAAGCATGGAAACAAAAATTGGCCGAGTATCAATGTTTCCTACCATAATCACATGAATTATGACTAGCTTTTAGTGAAAGAACCTTCAGGTACGACATAGTAACAGAACGAATGGTGTAGCACACGGTATCATGTTAGATGTCAGATATATGACAGCATTGTCTTTACTTTCCCATTCTTTGTAAACTTAAGCTAACAGATATGCTGTCATATAAAACAAAAAACATCAACTTCTCTTCTACATAGCTGCCCAACATAATTAGTTATCTCTTCAACACATCTCTGGACTTCTGTAACTGAAGAATGTTTTATCCAGTTCTTCTGTTCATTCCTCAAAAGTCCCACAGAATTTAACTGGCTTGTCATTTCCTAGAAATATCGGTTCAATGAAAATGTACTCACAATGTCTATAGCCATGTGAACTCGCCGCCTTGGATCCATCTTTCCAGTGGTCTTTCGAAGTAAGCGAAACAAGCTCCCTCTGCAGGATAGGACTCAGTACAGTATGATATAAAACAAGAAAGAAATATTTACGAGAAGGTAAATGTTTGAAATTCTGAAACAGAATGCATCAACGAAATACCATCCCTCTCTCTGTTTAAAATAGCCAGCTATAGCCCGGCTATAGCCTTTCGCGAGGCATGCGGCTATAGCTAGAGGCTTTAGAGGCTATAACAGAAATAGCCGCTAATAGCCCGGCTAAGGCTATTTAGCCTTAATTTAGCCTCATAGCCGCTAACTTCCTGCTCAATGAGCCCAAAATTTTGTACCAAAAATTTCAGTCGACTGGCCCATTTGCTTGGCGAAATAGCCACCAAGATCTAGTTATGTAATTATGGGCATAACTATGTCCTAAACTACGTAATGATGTTGTAATATTTAGACAAAACTATGTATTTAACTATGTGTGAACTATTATGTGTATCTCCTATGTGAAGATGTTATTATGTTATTAATTTGTGAATTATTGATATATATATATGACTATATGATGCTCAACTTTTTCATTATTTAGCAAATCCGCTATATGGCTATAGCCCGCTATAGCCCGGCTATAGCCTTTCATAGCTTCAAAAAAAATCGCGGCTATCGGCTATAGCCCGCTATTTTAACCAGAGATCCCTCTTAAGAAACAGTGGAACCAGCAAGAACCAGGCACTTACTACTGGGACAACTCACCAAAATGTACTAATCGGAGTTTAAACTGTGTCATTGAAAGTTACGAACTTGGCACAATACACAGATTCAGTTTCATTTTTACTGGCAGAATCATATAGATAGACTGCCTCATGACCTAGTGCTTGTTTTGCACCAAGCAAGGAAGAAGGCAATAACCATAGACAAAGCATGTAGGAGATATAAATCTTACCGTGGGAGAAATTCTGTAACAATACAAAGTCGTTCCTGAGATGCAACTGCACCCATGAAAAGTATTATATTGGGATGGCGTAACTTTTTCATCAGAGAAACCTACATATTTGGGGGAAACGAATATAATCATGACCATAACAATGGAACTATAAAGTTAACAATGTACTGATAATTGCTACAGTCCACAAAAACTGCCAGCAAAAGAAACTAGGTGAATGTGGGTCAATATCTGAATGCATGGAGTCCAATTACTGAAGTATCTGACTCAGTAATATAGTAGGTACACTACAGTGTCGTTGACAAAATATTCCACTGAGAGTCAACAGAAGTGTAATTAGATATAGACACCTACCTCTTGTCTGAAGGTATGTATCATTCCTTCTGAATATTCCTGCTTGGAGAATACTTTAACTGCCACATCCTACAGGGGCATGGATAGATATTCATAACTGCTTTCAAGATTAATACATTTATTAACAATAAAAACAGAGTGTGCATACCGATCCATACCACAAAGCATGATACACTGTTCCGCAAGAACCTGCGTGGATCAAAAATCAATATAGCAGAAATGAGCAGTATGTACTATAAATATATTGAAGTACATGTCACCTAGAGATGGGAGTATCCAGATGTGCAGACAGAGAGAATTTGCAGATTTTATCTAGAAAATAAAAGGAGAATCCGGGCAAATGGAGAAGTAACTACCTTCACCTACTTGTTCTCCAAGTGTTAGGTCTTCCCACAGTATCTCATAATCTAGGCAGTCAGCTTCATAATCTAGTCTCTCGATAGCACTGCTATTACTACTTATAGTGCTGCTCATGGTACTAGTTGTGCTGTTATTGTTGAAAGTCCACCAGGAACCTGAGACCTCGTATTTGCCTGCCTGGGCATATTCCGCGTCCTTGCTGTTCGGAATTATGATAGGCTCTAGAATTGGAACTCCCTCATGACTCTGGGCGTTCTCTTGATTATCATGTAACCGTGGTGAAGTCATGTTATTTTTTCCATAAACACCATCATTTTCATTTCCTTTCCAAGGCCATGAGATCCCCTTCTTGCCCAGTAATGCCTCTGCCTTTGAACCAAAGATCTTCTGAAACCCTACTTTTCCTTCACCTGGATCGTCACTGTTTGTTTTTCTCGAGTCCTGAGGTGATTTATCTTCGGTAACAAAGGTACCATGCAGTACATCCCCACCTGGGGTGCTTGCTTCACTTGATGTTGGCTCCTCTCTGGCATCATGTTCAGAATCCTGACCCTCACGACTGCTACCATGCTGTTCGTGGCAATTCTGACCTGACCTGATCCGAGAACGAACTCTACTTGTAACCTTTGTAGCCTGTGTTGTCATTCTAGAAATCAAGAAAAGGATACACTAGGAAATAAATTAAGAAGAAATGCCAGAAGAGAAACATTCTATTGAAACGAACAGGGCAGTCATTTCTTCTGTTTTGTTGGAAATGCGACTCACCAAGTTTGTTATCTTGGATGTGATGGCAGATTGGAGAGGTTGTCGGGAGTCAGATGAACCTTTATTTTGCAAGCCACTTTTGAGCCTGTTGTTGCCTATTGCTGAATTTGGATAGGATCTCCCTAAGACTGCTGGACTAACCATTTCCTCCAATATCCGTGCATCACCTGACAGACAGGTGAGGCCCACCAAGCTACCATCATCATCATATAATGGAGTGTTATTCACAACAACATAAAACCTCTCTCCTGACTTATGCTTAACAGGAAACTTCCCTCTCCAACACTTGCCCATAAATATATTCTGCATGATCTCGTGTGCTGGACTGAAGTCGCCAGGATCACAGATTAACTCAAGGAGATCATGGCCAATTGCTTCTGATGCACAATAGCCATACAGATGCTCAGCAAACCGGTTCCTAGGTTACAGCAAAAGTGGAAGAATTTAGTAAAAGATGCAGTTTCATATCATAAAACAAAGACCAGGACCATCGGGTGCGTCATGAATCGCATATTGCAAAGGGAAATTTTCCTACTTACTGAGCCAAGATGAAGACCAGACAAGAGCACTGCACCAGTTAGATATACCAAGATACGCAGCATATTTGAAAGAAAATGCAAGCAAACCTGATAACTATCCATCATTATACTAAGAAAGGTCCACCAGACATGTGGCAAGTGTTGAACTTTTCATTCCAATTAATTTGAGACCATAGATCTTAATTAAGGGCACACATGATGCTTCCAGTTTTGTTTACTTTATTGAAGATGTTAAGTTTGTTTATTTTAATTGTGTAACATCAAACAGCACAACATATTATTTCTAACATGTAGTTATGCAGCAAGGTGAAAACTGAAATGGTACTTCCAGTATCTCTACGAGAACCTTGCTTCTTTTTAATCACCTGAGTAAAGCTAACTAGCTTGATCAGCTTCAGCCGCAACCGACATATCTCCTAAATCCATTTAGTTAATTCAGTTTTTCCACTTGGGAAGATTATATTTGATTATTTAGGGAGCTCATATTATATAACTGTAGCATTTCTTAAGAATGGGCAATTGACAGCATTATTACCCTCAATAAAAACTGAATAAGTATAAGCAAAGGACATTCATGTTTGTGCTATCTGAACATTGATGAGGTTGCACATCCTACCCTTGGGCTCGGGCATGTACCAACAATGCACATAGCATTCCCATAATTCTGAATTTAAATTCCTATCAAAACCGTTCAAGATTACGCTCCAACCTTGTAACACACAACTGTAGCATATCATCAAACAGCTGACGAGCGTTGAGCAGGCGCATACCAACGAAGCAGGAGGAGTGAAAGGAAGCTCACCAGTACAAGACCTTCCCCTCGAGGGAAACGACGTGCACGGCCTGCCCCAGCGACTGCAGTATCCTGTGGCAGTGCCTGTCGGAGAGCCCGGGGCGCTGCGGCCGTTGCGGGAGCAAGGCGAGCGCGCGCCCCCTCGCCGACGACGAGGCCTGCTGCAGCGCGGGTAAGGGGCGGCGCGGGGACGCCGAGGACTGCCCGGCGCCTCCGCGGCGGTCCGGGATGAGCCTGCCCATCTCCCGCTTGAGCTCCTCCTGGCCCTCCTCCAGCAGCCGTATCTTCTTGAGGAGCTCGTCCGCCTCCATCGTCGACGACGGTGCCAGGCCACCCTCGGATCAAATGGCAGTAGGCGAAGACATGCCCGCCGTTTTCTCCGAGAGCCGTGCAAACCCAAATGGCGCCTCTTTTTGGTCTCCGGCCAATCTTGGCACCAAATTTGGCGCAACTCACCTCAAGGAGGCTGGCTCGTCTGCCCAGGAACTGATACTAAAACAAAGGTTCAGATTTTGAGGAAAGAAAAAGGATTTCGCGAGGCTTCTCGATCTGCTCTAGTAGGTGGTTCCAGGTTGTTGCCTATGATGTCGTCTTTGTTGTTTGCTTGGAGCTGGAGCAAATGAGGATGGAATCTGTGTTGCCTTTTTCTTTGTGTGTGGCTTTGGACTTGTTCATCGTCATTTATTTATTTCGAGAATCGACACCTTCTTTTATCTTCCCCGAGTTGAAATTCTGCGCTCGGATAGATGGATCATCTTCTTCCGGCCGCCTCTGTCTCCATCTGCACGCGCTGCCTGCCCAGACGTTGCAACTTGCAAGCAAGAAGCTGTCTGTTATGTCCACCTCATCGCCTTGGAAAAAAGGCATCTTTGTTTCCATTAACGGCAACCCCGAGTAAACTATTCCTCCTGCTAATTGGTGGTCTTGTATTATTCATCCTTAGAGCATCTACAACAGTCGCGTTACATAGGCAGCGCGCTATATAAACTGTCGTTTTGCTGTAAAAAAATTGGACGCGGTCTGGTTTGCCCTATTCCAAGCACTAAACTTTAGCGCCGGCTATAGCGCGCGGCATCGTTCGACACACGCGCGAAGAAACCCGCGCTGAAACTTTCCCCCGCGCCTCGCCGCCCAATCCCTCGCCTCCGCTCGGCCGTCGGCGCAATTCCGGCGATGGACGCGCCCTCCGGCACCCCACCGCCCCCCCCCCCCCTACTTCATTCCACCCGCCGTCGCCGCTTCCTCCGTCGCGCCGCTGTTCCGAGCTCTCTTCGTCCCGGCAACACAACCGCCGCTGCCCGAGCTCTCTTCGTCCCGTCCCGCGTGATGCTGCACACAGGTGCAGGCGCCACGCAGCTGGCCGCCGCGCAGGCCCTCGGCAAGGCGCGGGCGCCGCCGAGGAGGAAGATGTCGTCGTCCAAATGCCCGTGCGCGAGCGCCGGTTACCCGCCGCCGAAGAAAGTGAAGACGGCCGCGACCCACCGCGCGCAGCCTCTGTCGCCGCCTCCACCGATGAACCATCCACCGCCGGCGCCTCCGTCCGGCAACCCATCCGGCGCACATACAGTGTATGAGGAAATGCCGGAGAGGTAAAGAACACTTCTTTTCATCCAAATTTTAGTTTAGATGCATACATAGCCGGAGAATAATGAATTTCATTGCAATGTAGAGTCGATGATGAGTCTTTCGTGGAGGCAATGAATGTTGGATCTTCGTTTATGCATGATGACACCGTTGAGGATGGGAGAAATATGAGGATATCGATGAGGAAGGAGAAGGGTTGATTGAACCTTGCCATCCCGGTCGGTCGGCGAACTACACCATAGCGGAGGACAAGTTGCTTTGCAAGACATGGTTGATAATTGGAATGGATCCAACAAACGGTACTGATCAAAGAAGAGACACATATTGGATGAGGATGAAGGAGTACTTTGACGCCAACAACACAAGTGGGAACGAGCAAACCATGCGTTCTCTTCGGTTTCGTTGGTCGGGCATCAACACCGATTGCCAAAAGTGGGCGTGCGTGCAAGCCAATGTTGATATCATTAACCCAAGTGGCACAAATGAGAATGATAGGGTAAGCAATTCTACTACTATGTTGACCATATGACTCATATGTGATGGATACAGTTGTAGTTCATATGGCTCATCTATTCTCTTTTGCTTGCTTTGTAGAACTCTATGGCTCAGGGATTGTTTAGAGATGTGGGAAAGAAGAACAAGAAAGGCAACAAGATTCTTGGCAAGCCATTCACCTTGCATCATTGCTATGAAGTGCTAGGGAATGAAGAAAAGTGAAAGACCCGCGGGAAATTGGATGCGGCAACCATGGCGGCCAATGCAACCGGTGATGAAACAATCATCAATGATGATGATGATTCAAGTGACGAAGGCAAGAAGAGAAGCTCCACTCCTCACTCGGTGAACAATGGGCGAAGGAATGTGCTTGGTAGGAAGACCGTCAAAGATATGAAGGGAAAGAAGGCCGGAGATGATGACATTGCCATTGCTATGGAAAGAATTGCAAATGCAAGGTTGCAAGCAAATGAATATAGGAAGGTGGCAAGAAAATTGGAGAAAGAGGCTATGGATGCTATGGAGGCTCGGAGAGCCACTTTGGAGGTGAGGCTTGCCGCCAACGAGGAGAGGAAGTTGGCTTTGGAGGAGAAGAGGCAAGCCAACGAGGAGCATCTACGCCTATTGGAGGCGGAGAGGAAGCTTTTCTTGATGGATACTTCCCACATGGATGAGAGGCAAAAGGAGTATGTCAACCTTGCTCGCGATGAAGTGTTGGCCAAGAAGAGATTGTTGGTAGCCAACATGAACACACCCATGGTCGGCATGTTTGGAGGAGGCGTGCCCATGTTTGGAGGAGGTATGGGAGGCATGACCGGCATGGGAGGCATGGCCGGCATTGGAGGCATGCCCGCCATGGGAGGCATGGCCGGCATGGGAGGACCAAGCTATGGAGGAGTCTTCGGAGGGACTATGGGAGCATCGGTGAGTGGTGTGTATGGAGCCATGGGAGCACCACCGGGAGGATTTGTGGCCTCGATGGATCCTACTATTCCTCCTTCAACCCAAGATGTCGATGAAGAAGAAGCAAAAGAAGGTGATGACTTGGAAAATGCGGAAGTGTGAGATGCATTTGTGATATGCAAATTGTGTGTTGCACTTTGTGTCCATTTGAACCATATGTTGTGTGTAGTTGTTGAACTACGTCATGTTGTGTGTCGTTCTTGAACTATGTGATGTGTGTGCACTTTGTGTCCATTTGAACTATGGTAGATCATCTGTTTCATGATTTATGTGAGTGCTTGATCTTGTTGAATGCATAGTAGTGTAGAAATTTGTTTTCCGCCGGTGCTCCCGCTGTACTTTGGCGCGCCTGACGGAGGAACCTTTTTACCGCCCGAGCAAGCGCTGGATTTTGGCGCGTCCGACGGGGGAAATTTCAGCGCAGCGCGCGCTATACGTTTACAGCGCCGTACAAGCGACATTTAGCGCGCCAAAATTTAGTGCGCCTGAGCATCTCCAATCGGCGGCCCCCAAATAGGCGCCGGCACTACCGTATAAGGGCGCCGGCAGAGCATCCTCTATTTGGGGATGCTGCTCCCACACCGGCGCCCCCCATACGCTAGCCCCGATAGATTTTGAAATTTAAAATCAAATTTTTAAAATGATATTCATACGAAGTTTGAATGAAATTTGTACAAATTTAACGCGAATTTAAACTAAAACACTAAATAAAACATCTAGCTGCGCCGGGAGTCGAAGGCGCTGAAGTCCAGGTCATCGCCGTCGTCGCTGGATGCCCCGAAGGACCAGCTGTCGTCCTCGTCGGCCTCCTCCTCGACGGCCTTATCCTCCTTTGGCGCCGGTAGCTCCGATGGTCCGGCGAGGTCGACGAAGTTGGCGCCGTGGTCACTAGCGGACCACACCGCCGCCTGCCGCGGGTCGATCGTGATATGCCGGTAGTCTTCGTCGATGGAGCGGCCGAGAATGAAGTTCTGGCCGGGGAACTCCTCCTCGTCGTCGTCGCCACGGAGGGCCGCCTGCGCCTCGGCCTCCTTCTCCCACCATGTCTTCTTCGTCGGCGGAAGTGGTGGCGAGGATGCAGCGTCCTCCTCCTTGATGCGGGGGCGGCGGCCCAACCCCGTCGTCCGATGGGCCGGAGGAGAGGACGTGCGCGTCGCCTCGTCGCAGATGACGACGCCTCCGGAAGGAGGCGCGTGCTTTCGGACGCCACGGTCCTTTCCGACAACCTCTGCAGAGTCGGCGCCGGCGCCATGCACGCCGCATGCGGGAAGTACATCGGGTCCCGTTGCCTATCGCCGCGGACGCGCTGGCGGAAGCCGTACTGGCGGAGCGTGTTGCCGACGTCGCGGCCGTACCACCAGGCATGTCGGCCGACTGTGTTGAAGCGGCCGCTCGAGCGGTTGGCCATCCGCGCGAGCTTTACGGCACGCTCTTCTTTGAAACGTCTTGCCCAGGTCGGGCTGTCGACGGCGTTGTCTGGCAGGCTCCTCTCCTCCGACGTCATCAGGCTCCGTCATTCCGTCATTCCCTGGCGAGGCCCACGTCTGTGCTCCTGGTGGTGGCGACGGCGGCACGGCGAAGCCGCCGTTAGAGACGTGTCAGCCATGCAGCAGTTTGTACTGTATGCGGCACAGGGATGCGGTGCCAGTATAGTACCTCGGCCTTGTCGAGGCTGAGCTTCAACGAGCGGAGCACGCCGCCGCCGCTGCCACTGGCCTGGTCGCTGTGCGCCATCGTCGGCGGGTGCGTGGGAGGTTTTGCGCTGCTGTTGGATGGCGGCGGCTATGGTTGGACGGCGGGGAACAGAGACAAGTGCGCGCCGCTGGGGTTTTAAGGGAGGCGGCGGACGCGCATTGCAGCCTCGTGGGTAAGGTAGGTGGACACCGCGTGGCCAGTCGCTGCCCTCGCCATTTGGGTTTCCGCGCGGGAGGCCATTAATGCCGATGACCAACCTTCCCGCGTCGTTTTCGATGCGAACCGCCGCGTCCTCTCGCCGACAAAGCGCCCTCACCGGCGAAAACCGTAGTTCCGCGAAGCGCCGGCGCGCCCGATTCACGCCCTTGGCCAAGGGGCGGCACAGGATTGCCGGCGCTTCTATTCGGCTCGAAAAAACACCGCATCGTTTACTACGCCCCAGTGTAAGCATATTTTCGCTGCCAGCCACCAAAACGCTATCGGAGCCGGCGGTGGAGATCTCATTTTTGCGTGGGTTTGGTGCCTAGTGCGCCTCCTCTTGGGTGAGCACCGACCGGTTTCTTGGACCATCTGCTTTGCCAAAAAGTTCACCACAGCTTTGCACCATCTGGCTTTCTCTTCTCTCTCTTTTCTCAGCTGTTCATGCACTATTGCACATGCACCATGGTAGGTACGCGACAATGTCAATCGGAGTCTAGACTTTCAACACGAGTTGTGTCGCCACCTTTTCCCCAATCAAGGGAACGTGGAAAAGGTTTCTCTATGTCTCATTCAGAACAAAACAAACGGAATTTGATGACTCAACCATATACGCGTAAGAGCAACTCCTGTAAAACAGGTAGAGAAAAAGCAGCTCTAGGGTACATTTTTTTATTTTCGGGGACGAAATTTTGTGCGCATGTTCAATATATTATGATGTAAAGTAGGACTTTGGATATTTTTCAGCTGTTTTAGGGCACCTCTCGCGGTGATCTCCGCCTCATAGTGGCCGGCCCCCCACAGACCAACAATATGGTGGCGCTCTCGACAGGGCCATCTCGAGGTGCCGCGTGTGGGTGGCGGCTACGTGGACTGCTATGGCCCAAATCAGTCGCAATTTTAAGGGGGGCGAACGGATCTGGTGGTGTTTCGGTCCGGCGGGGATGACGGTGGCGGGAATATGAGGGCGAGTGTGGTCGCGCGAGGTCAGAGGGGAGAAGGGAAATTCCCAAGCAGCACTTAGACCATGGGCGACCGTTTTATGCTACAGAGGGGAGCCGCTGCCCCAAATTTGCAACACAAGAAGCTAGTTTTTTAGGCATCATGCAAAAATATAGGACATATTTTAGGGATAAATCATATGTTGGAGCTAGTTTTTTAGCCTTCGTGCCCTAAGAAGCAGTTACTCTTGTTTTGGATCGTTTGTTGAAGATGCTTTAAGGTCTTACACTTCCAGGTGGCAGATTTGGTTTTGCCCATGGGCCCCTAAGGCGGGTTTCAGAGTGCATGCTACTCCCGTTGTCGCCCTCCAATAAGCTCATGCGAGTAACATTATTTCTCGGACCGTTAATCATGTCAGAACCATGTGTGAGAGCATCGATTAGAAGGTGCGCCACTCAGACCGAAGACGGTCTGCTAATATCATGTTCCATGGATCTTGTGCGCGAGACTTATGCATATCCGTAGCTGCATGGTCTAGGACACGATGCATATATGCAAGAGTATGGGCGTATGTCTGTGTTCAATAGTATCAAGGCTAGAACGAATGAAGGTCAACCGGATGCGATGTCACATCCTAGTTGAAGTTTGGTGGTGCTTCTTCAGTACTAGGAGCTCCGGGTTGAAACCCTTGGTCTAAACTTTGTTGGTCATACCTAACAGTGGCGATGTTTCGGTATTGTTATCTTGATAAAGACATTGCAGAGATATTTCTTAGGCCTGATCTATCTCTAAGGTGAAAACATGTGATCTAGTATTTCATTGGATCCAACGACTGAGACACTTATGCGTAGTTACCTTTTTTAAGGGTGTTGCTTTTATTTATTTATTTTTTGGGGGGCAGGGGGAGGGTGTTGCTTTAAGAGAACCTTCGCACGGCATGTGTGTTGTGAGGGGAGTGGTAAATATTGCTATTGGTCAATGCCCCATTAGCCCTTGGTTTCTTTTAACTTTTTAATAATTTGGTCATGCACATCATCAATGTGTCGAATTGCTCGTGATATTGAGTTGTTCCCTTCATATATCACCCATATATTATTAATATGCTACCCTTTTATCAAAAAAAAAACTAAATTAGGAAGTGAGGCTATCTCACTTGGCCACTAAAGTGGATGTACGATCTCACCATCTAATATTAAGTTCTCATGGAACCCTGTTGTAAATTTCATGATAATGAGAGGGTATTATGCAACATACTTGAATTTGAATTTGGCTGGTTTATGTGCAGGTTCTGAAATATTAGGCGGTGTGTTTGATATATTAGCCAATATATGGATATTGGTGGCATTATGGTAATACTTTACATTTTTACATATCAGTCACTAACGCACTATAGATCAGCAACGGATCGACTGATATTTGACCCTGTAATTTGATGAATATGGATCAATATGTAGATAGCGCGGTTCTTTAGTAAACAATTATTGAAGACAGAAAATACGCATTTCAAATTATCAAAGTAGTGCATAACATGGGTGATGCGTGTAGTTGACACGTCCGTTGGGAACCCCAAGAGGAAGGTGTGATGCGCACAGCGGCAAGTTTCCCTCAGTTAGAAACCAATGTTTAATCGAACCAGTAGGAGTCAAGAAGCACGTTGAAGGTTGATGGCGGCGGGATGTAGTGCGGCGCAACACCGAGAGATTCCGGCGCCAACGTGGAACCTGCACAACACAACCAAAGTACTTTGCCCCAACGAAACGAGTGAGGTTGTCAATCTCACCGGCTTGCTGTAACAAAGGATTAACCGTATTGTGTGGAAGATGATTGTTTGCGAGAGAAATTAGTAAAAACAAGTATTGCAGCAGATTTGTATTTCGAGTACTAAAGAATGGACCGGGGTCCACGAGTTCACTAGAGGTGTCTCTCCCATAGGATAAAAGCATGTTGGGTGAACAAATTACAAGTCGGGCAATTGACAAATAGAGAGGGCATAACAATGCACATACATGACATGATAAGTATAGTGAGATTTAATTGGGCATTACGACAAAGTACATAGACCGCCATCCAAGCGCATCTATGCCTAAAAAGTCCACCTTCGAGGTTATCGTCCGAACCCCTCCGAGTATTAAGTTGCTAAACAACGAGACAATTGCATTAAGTATGGTGCGTAATGTAATCAACAACTACATCCTCGGACATAGCGCCAATGTTTTATCCCTAGTGGCAACAAGCACAACACAACCTTAGAACTTTCGTCACCTGTCCCGGTGTCAATGCGGGCATGAACCCACTATCGAGCATAAATACTCCCTCTTGGAGTTAAAAGTAAAAACTTGGCCGGAGCCTCTACTAGAAACGGAGAGCATGCAAGATCATAAACAACACATGTATAATAACTTGATAATTAACATGACATGGTATTCTCTATCCATCGGATCCCGACAAACGCAACATATAGAATTACGGATAGATGATCTTGATCATGTTAGGCAGCTCACAAGATCCAACAATGAAGCACAATGAGGAGAAGACAACCATCTAGCTACTGCTATGGACCCATAGTCCAGGGGTGAACTACTCACTCATCACTCCGGAGGCGACCATGGCGGTGTAGAGTCCTCCGGGAGATGATTCCCCTCTCCGGCAGGGTGCCGGAGGCGATCTCCTGGATCCCCCGAGATGGGATCGGCGGCGGCGGCGTCTCAGTAAGGTTTTCCGTATCGTGGCTCTCGGTACTGGGGGGTTTCGTCACGGAGGCTTTAAGTAGGCGGAAGGGCAAGTCAAGAGGCGGCACGGGGGGCCCACACCATAGGCCGGCGCGACCAGGGGTGGGGCCGCGCCGCCCTAGGGTTTGGCCACCCCGTGGCCCCTCTTCGTCTCGTCTTCGGACTTCTGGAAGCTTCGTGGAAAAATAGGCCCCTGGGCTTTGATTTCGTCCAATTCCGAGAATATTTCCTTACTAGGATTTCTGAAACCAAAAACAGCGAGAAAACAGAACTGGCACTTCGGCATCTTGTTAATAGGTTAGTTCCGGAAAATGCACGAATATGACATAAAGTGTGCATAAAACATGTAGGTATCATCAATAATATGGCATAGAACATAAGAAATTATCGATACGTCGGAGACGTATCAAGCATCCCCAAGCTTAGTTCTCGCTCGTCCCGAGCAGGTAAAACGATAACAAAGATAATTTACGAAGTGATATGCCATCATAACCTTGATCATACTATTTGTAAACATATGTAGTGGATGCAGCGATCAAAACAATGGTGATGATATGAGTAAACAAGTGAATCATAAAGCAAAGACTTTTCATGAATAGTACTTCAAGACAAGTATTAATAAGTCTTGCATAAGAGTTAACTCATAAAGCAATAAATCAAAGTAAAGGTATTGAAGCAACACAAAGGAAGATTAAGTTTCAGCGGTTGCTTTCAACTTGTAACATGTATATCTCATGGATAATTGTCAACATAGAGTAATATAACAAGTACAATATGCAAGTATGTAGGAATCAATGCACGGTTCACACAAGTGTTTGCTTCTTGAGGTGGAGAGAGATAGGTGAACTGACTCAACATAAAAGTAAAGAGAATGGTCCTTCAAAGAGGAAAGCATCGATTGCTATATTTGTGCTAGAGCTTTTATTTTGAAAACATGAAACAATTTTGTCAACGGTAGTAATAAAGCATATGAGTTATGTACATTATATCTTACAAGTTGCAAGTCTCATGCATAGTATACTAATAGTGCCCGCACCTTGTCCTAATTAACTTGGACTACCGGATCTTTGCAATGCACATGTTTTGACCAAGTGTCACAATGGGGTACCTCCATGCCGCCTGTACAAAGGTCTAAGGAGAAAGCTCGCATTTTGGATTTCTCGCTTTTGATTATTCTCAACTTAGACATCCATACCGGGACAACATGGACAACGAGATAATGGACTCCTCTTTTATGCATAAGCATGTGGCAACAATTATTATTCTCATATGAGATTGAGGATATGTGTCCAAACTGAAACTTCCACCATGAATCATGGCTTTAGTTAGCGGCCCAAAGTTCTTCTCTAACAATATGCATGCTCCAACCATGAAGGTGGTAGATCTCTCTTGCTTCGGACAAGACGGACATGCATAGCAACTCACATGATATTCAACAAAGAATAGTTGATGGCGTCCCCGAAACATGGTTATCGCTCAACAAGCAACTTAATAAGAGATAAAGTGCATAAGTACATATTCAATACTACAATAGTTTTTAAGCTATTTGTCCCATGAGCTATATATTGCAAAGGTGAATGATGGAATTTTAAAGGTAGCACTCAAGCAATTTACTTTGGAATGGCGGGTAAATACCATGTAGTAGGTAGGTATGGTGGACACAAATGGCATAGTGGTTGGCTCAAGGATTTTGGATGCATGAGAAGTATTCCCTCTCGATACAAGGTTTAGGCTAGCAAGGTTATTTGAAACAAACACAAGGATGAACGGTACAGCAAACTCACATAAAAGACATATGGTAAACATTATAAGACTCCATACCGTCTTCCTTGTTGTTCAAAACTCAATACTAGATGTTATCTAGACTCTAGAGAAACTAAATATGCAAACCAAATTAGCAAGCTCTAAGTATTTCTTCGTTAATGGGTGCAAAGTATATGATGCAAGAGCTTAAACATGAGCACAACAATTGCCAAGTATCAAATTATCCAAGACATTATAGCAATTTACTACATGTAGCATTTTCCAATTCCAACCATATAACAATTTAACGAAGAAGAAACTTCGCCATGAATACTATGAGTAGAGCCTAAGGACATATTTGTCCATATGCAACAGCGGAGCGTGTCTCTCTCCCATAAAGTGAATGCTAGGATCCATTTTATTCAAACAAAACAAAAAACAAAAACAAACCGACGCTCCAAGCAAAGTACATAAGATGTGGCCGAATAAAAATATAGTTTCGGGGGAGGAACTCGATAATGTTGTCGATGAAGAAGGGGATGCCTTGGGCATCCCCAAGCTTAGACGCTTGAGTCTTCTTAATATATGCAGGGGTGAACCACCGGGGCATCCCCAAGCTTAGAGCTTTCACTCTCCTTAATCATATTGCATCATACTCCTCTCTTGATCCTTGAAAACTTCCTCCACACCAAACTCGAAACAACTCATTAGAGGGTTAGTGCATAATAAAAATTCACATGTTCAGAGGTGACACAATCATTCTTAACACTTCTGGACATTGCATAAAGCTACTGGACATTAGTGGATCAAAGAAATTCATCCAACATAGCAAAAGAGGCAATGCGAAATAAAAGACAGAATCTGTCAAAACAGAACAGTCCGTAGAGATGGATTTTATTAGGCCACCAGACTTGCTCAAACGAAAATGCTCAAATTGAATGAAAGTTGCGTACATATCCGAGGATCATGCTCGTAAATTGGCGTAATTTTCTGAGCTACCTACAGGGAGATAGACCCAGATTCGTGACAGCAAAAAA